>NC_041382.1:773955217-773978623 GCF_002162155.2 Triticum dicoccoides
CTGTTCTTCCCTTTTGTTTTACTTTTTTCCTTTTTGATTCATTGTTGGCACTCACAGTTTATTGTTTGTTGTATTGTGTAGATGGAGGTGAACAACAACGACATGGACTCGTTGTCCGATTCGTCGGGTTGGTCGTCATCCGACGATTCGGACATCGACGAGTTGTTGCAAGACGACGACATCGAGATGATGAGCGTCCTCATCGACGTGCAATCCTTTGAAAACTGCGTGAAGCTGATGGATCAGAGGAGAGGGTCGAAGATGGGGCGAGTCACCATCTACCGGAACCGCGCTCTCGGACACGAGCATTTGATGGAAGACTACTTCGCGGAGGTACCTACATACCCTCCTCGTCTTTTCCGCAGAAGGTGCCGAATGCGGCGTAGTTTGTTTGTGAAGATTGTCAACGATTGTGAGGCCGCCTCCTATTACTTTAAACGTCGTAGATCCGCCGCCAGTATCATGGGGTTTAGTGCATACCAAAAGATATCGGCGGCAATGCGGGTACTCGCTTATGGCATACCCGCGGATTATACCGACGAGTATCTTCGCATTGGTCAAGATACAACCACGGAGTCAGTCCGTAGGTTTGCCAAGTTGGTCATTCGGCTGTACGGTGAGCAGTATCTTCGGGCACCAAACGAGGAAGATACAAAGAGATTAATGGAAATGAATGAAAAAAGGGGATGGCCGGGGATGCTAGGTAGTCTTGACTGCATGCATTGGAGGTGGAAAAATTGCCCAAAGGCATGGCACGGAATGTATTGCGGTAAAAGTCGTGATGCTACCATTGTGCTTGAGGCCGTAGCATCTCAGGACACATGGATTTGGCATGCATTCTTTGGGTTGCCGGGAACACTCAATGATATCAATATCCTCAATAGATCTCCTTTGTTCAAAAGATTAATTTCTGGGGATGCTCCAGCTTGCAACTACAAAATCATGGACAATGAGTGCTCAATGGGATACTATCTCACCGATGGCATCTATCCCGAATGGGCAACTCTTGTGAAGTCCATCAAGGAGAAAAATGGGGTGCCCTTAACAAGAAAAGAGGCTCATTTCACCAAGGCACAAGAGGCAGCCCACAAGGATATTGAGAGAGCTTTCGGTGTTTTGCAAGCAAGGTTTGCCATAGTTCGTGGTCCAGCTCGGTTTTGGGACAAAAAAACCTTGATGAACATCATGAAATGTTGTGTGATTCTACACAACATGATCCTAGAGGATGAAAGAGGGTTAAACCTCCCTTGTTTCTATGACAATGTTGGTACCCGTGTGCAACCGGAAAGAAATCCTTCTCGCATACATGCTTTTCTTCAAGCACATCGTGAGATTGAGGATGCAACCACTCATGGTCGGCTCCGGGATGATCTAATAGAGCACCACTGGCAGTTGGATGGGAGGCGCATTGGTCCATGATGTATCTTTGTTTTAGTTTTCTATGTCCTATTTGATTCGAACAATTATGTAATTTGCTCAAACATTGTTGTAATAATTTGAATGATTATTGTTTTATTCGGTGTTGTAATAATAACTAGAATGATTATTGTTTTATGTCAAATGTGATGGAATTTGTGATATGTCATATGATGAAATGTGATGAAATGTGTGATATATGAAATGACAGTTTTAAAGGTTGGGGTTGAGGTAAAGACTAGAACCCTCAAATCCAACCCTTAAAGCAGTTTAAGGGTTGGGTTTGAGGGTTCTAGTCTTTGCCCCTGTTTTTCAACCCTTAAAAGTGTCAAAAAGTGGCACTTCTCAACCCTTAAAACTGCTACAAGGGTTTGAGGGTTTAGGGGTTCTACTAGTAATGCTCTTAGTTATGTAGCATACACATATTGTGACCATGTTTTTAAAATTTATTGCTCTAAAACTGCCATGTACTTCAGAAATCAGCTAATGATGTTTATCCTCAAAGTTTGTTTTAGAGTTTTAGTTAGAAGAGGACAGGCCACAACTCTTGATCATGAATGAGTAGCAGTTTGATCATGAATGTTACAATTGTTGAACCAAAGGGAGATAGTACAATGGAGACAACCATTCATACTTATGACAACACAAGCTGCAAAGACAGTGGTAGTTAGCAATGCACACTTATGGACTCCTTTTCCATACATGCTTTAATGATTTTTTTCTCGATGCATCAATAGTTTCTTTACAAAATTTCCGCAGCAACGCGCGGGGTATCATCTAGTTAAAATAAATGTTTGTGAGAAGTAAGAAAAAATATTCAAGTGTTTCAAGAATATATTCAACACACTTTTCAAAATGTTTGTACATAGTAAAGAAATGTTCATGTAGTTTAGAAAAAATGTTGTGTATCACTAAAAAATGTTCAACATGTATTTGAAAAGTGTTTGATGTATTGTGCAAATGTTTCAGGTGTATACAAAAATGTATGATGTGCATTGAAAAAAGTATGGATGTATTAAAAAAACTAAGAGATACTTTTTCAAAAGTAAACTGATAGAGAAACACGGAAAATCAGAAAACCAAAGAAAACTGAAGAAGCGATTAGCTTTTTTGAGAAATGAATAGGTGAACTAAAGAAATAAAAGAAAAACGATAAGTGAATTGAAGAAATAAATAAAATCAAATATCTAACTTCCTTTACTGGGACGGCCCATTCACCGCACGCTGCAGGCGAGCCAGTGCTACATATTGAAGTACGCCATAGTCCGCCGGCAAGGATATTTGTTGTATGTACCGATAGACCTCTAGGTTCAAAGAATAGCACAGTAACCACTAGGCTATCTCAACTTATTCTGCCAATTCACTTAATTTTTCCCTTTTACCCTCTTCAGTTCGCATAACTTTTTCTTTTTTTCTTTTCTTTTTTATTTCTTTATTCTTGGAACGGTTTTGTTCGGTTTTTTCTTTCTTTTTCATTTTCTTTTTTCTAAATGCGTGAACCTTTTCTTAAAATTCGCTAAAGTTTTTAAAAATGGACGAACTTTTTTTAAAATTGATCAACTCTTTTCAAAATTTGATGAAATTTTTCAGAGTCAGTGAACTTTTTTCATATTCGATGAATTTTTTTACATTCGATGAACTTTTTTTCAAAATCAATGAACTTTTGCAGAATCGATGAACTTTTTCAAATTCAATGAACTTTTTCCAAATTTGGTGAATTTTCCCCAAAATCAAAGAACTTTTTTCCAAAATTGTTGAATAGTTTTTTTAATTGGATTAACTTTTTTCAAAATTGATGAACTTTTTGCAAATTTGTGATTTTTTAGTTTGTGTAATTTTTTCAATTTCGACAGACTTTTTTTGAATTAATGATTTTTTTGTGAATTTTATTTTATTATTTTTCTAGAAGTCAACAGTTGATTGGTCAACTGGTCAACCATCGACCAATCAACTTTTGATGAACAAACCAAACGCACCGTGTGAGGGGACTGCACCGCTAGTTGTTAACGGGCCAGCCTAGTTGTGGAGCTTAGTGGTCACCCGTCTCCTAGCCGGCGCATAAGGCGCCCACTAGGAGCTCCCCATATTTCTTATACACCATTATCATGGCATTACCATGATGATGACACGCTGTTACTAGGCCGGCCCAGCATCGACTCATTGTAGGTGATCCTTGCATAGGAAGGATTTGCTGCAGGCGGCACATACCGCGGAAAATCCTATCTGTCGATATGTGCGGCAGACTGTAGAATGCACGAACACTCAGATGGCTCTATGCTGGGCTGGAACAATTTTAGCGTAGCATAGTGCACTATTTTAACCGGTTTTGAAAACCTTCTAGAAGGTTCCCAACCGTTTTTAACAGTTTTTCCTGATTTTTAGTTTTATTTTATTATTTGCATTTTGTACTTCTTTTCTGCATTCCTTTTTATAAGAATTTTCGAGAAAAACTTGACTTAATAAAAATGTCCACCATTTAAAAAATTATTCGTGTTTCTCAAAACAAGTTCCCAAATTTGTAAAAATGTTCGAATTTTCTTTTTCGGATTTTCAAATAAGGTTCCCCTTATCAAAAAATGTCCACTTTTTCTGATTTTTTTCGGAGTTTAAACAAATATTTCCATTAAAAATATTTTTTCCCTACATTTTTTTTAAAAAGTGAATATTTTATGTTTTTTTGATGATTACGTTCGAACTTTTTAGTTTTATTAGTAGTTTATGAAAACTATTCGGGATTTTTCTTTCATGTTTTCAAAAGTTGTCCCTGTTTTACAAAATGCAATTTTATGAAATGGTCGGAATTATAAAAATAGTTCACATTTTAATAAAAGTATTTTTGTCGTTTTAAAAAACATTGGCATTAAAAATAGTTCTAAAATTTTCACTAAAATTCAAAAAAAAATCATGTAGGATAGCTGGGCCTTTCCACTGTATGAATTGCATCGACGAGTGCGAGCGTAATTCTCAAAAAAGAAGAAGACAAATTCGGACGTGTGGAGGGTGGCGCCGGTGAGTGGTAGGTTGGTTGGCTCCGATCGACTGGATTGGATTGGATGGGTACTGGCAATTAGGGACGTAGCGTGTGTGGGCGAACTGCTTTTCGCCCACACGACGCTCGTACATTGTTAGATGGCAACTGCAATTGCGCGTCGTAGCAACTAGGTAAAAACTCATGGCAACTATGATTCGTTGCTAGATGGCAACTACAGTTGCGCGTACGTGGCAACCAGATAAACACACATGACAACTGTGATTAACGATACATGGCAACTATGGTTGGACCACAAATGGCAACTATCCCCGAGTAACTAAAGTGTCAACCTGTGGATAACTATAGTTAACCAAAACAGAGAGAGTCGTCATGCTTTTACAACTAATTTGCCATCCCGATAACTAAAGTTGCCATCCCAGGGGTAAGTAAAGTGTCTTCCCGCGGGTAACTAACGTATGTGTGCCAGGATGTGTAGGCAGATTTGCTTCGTGCCACACGCATGGGGTGAAGATGAGTAGTAGTTGTTGGGCGTGTGGCACGAAGTAGTTGCGCCCACACATGTGGGCAATTCTCATATTCGCCTACACATAACCTGTGTGCGTTGCCTCCCGATTATGACACACAGGGCTTGTGGGCGCATGTCTAAGATGCCCAGTGTGGTGAATATCGGGACCCTTAAAAAATGTTTCCATTAAAAAATAATTTTCCCCAAATTTTCATGTTTCTAAAAAATGTCCAAAATTTCAGCTTTTTGATGATTTTCAGAAATTATTTGTGTTTTTCAAAAAATGTGTGACCTTTTTAAATTTTGTTCATATTTTATGAAAACTATTCGGGATTTTTTCATGTTTTCAAAAGTTATCCTTGTTTTTCTTGTAAATGAAATTTTATGAAATATTCAGAATTCCAAAAATAGTTCAAATTAAAAAATGTTTTGTATTTCGTTGTTGTTTTCAAAAACATTGGCATTTCAAATTGTTCACAATTTTTCACTAAAGGTTTTGAAATTTCTCATATTGCGTAGCTGGGGTTTTTGTACTCTGCTATGAATTGCATCGATGCGTGCGGGCGTAATTCTAAAAACAAAAAAAACGAGTTCGGGCGTGTGGGGGGCGGCGCCGGTGAGTGGTTGGTTGGGTCCGATTGGATTGGATGGGTACTGGCAATTAGGGACGTAGCTGTCGTACGTCAAGTTGGATCGCCTCGCGCCGCTGGCCAATCAATGGCGGTCACTGTACGTACGTTCAGCATCTTCTTCAGGCCGGCCGGCCGGCCTTATCCACACACATGCACGCGCGACTACGTACATATCCACACAACCACCACTCCATCCCGTCCCACTGGCCGGCGGCTGGTCCCGAGATATGGCATGGCCAAGCACACAATCTCACTGTCTCTTCAATGCTAAGCTCCTGCCAGCGTTCATCATCCATGCATGGCCCATGCGTACATGCTGTACTACGTATTAGTTAAGCTCGCGCGTGTTACTCTCAATTGTTCTTTCATCCAACGGTCCATCTCTTTCCTGCATTCAATTGAAGAGGACAGACGGTCGTTAACTACTTAACTAATGGGATTTGCCGATAATAAGATGGCCAATCGAGTTTCGTTCACTGACGGGCGGGCCATTAACGCATGTAGGGCACTGGGACGTATCGCACCGTCGAGGCCTATTCGTAGCGCGACGGCGTGAGTGGGTATGGCCAAGTGGCGCCGCCAGCTAGCTGCCGCTGCAGACCATGCATGCATGATATGCTCTAGCTGGCCGATGTGCACTGCCGATCGACGCTGGTGCCGTGGTGCTAATGTATCGTGGAAGCCGAAAGGGACGTGCATGTGGGTTAATAAATTAACCGGGATACTAGCCAATTGGAGTATCTCAGTGCATGTGACCGGTCAAAGTGTATCTAGCAGAATATCTTAACTCAATTGGACACTTTTAGACAGTGATGCAGTTGCTCTGCTTACTGCTTTATAGACGGGCTCTTATTAATAACAGGGTTATCGCCGCAAAAAAGAAAAATAATACTCCCTCCTATTCAAAAACTCGTGGCTTTAGTCCAAAAAATTTGAACTAGAACTAAACTAAAGCTAGGACACTTGTTTTGGTTCAGAGGGAGTAACATGGTTATGCTGGGGATGTTAGCTTACATATATATGTAGGTTCACCGTGTTTGCTACTCCCTCTGTTCAGTGTTCACAGTTTTAGAGATTTCAATATATACTACATACGAACTGAAATGAGTAAATAAATACACTGCAACCTATCTACATACATCTGAATCAGAAAAAAGTTAAAACATCTATAATAGTGAATGGAGAGAATATTTGACAAGCGCCTGAATTTAGCGGAAACTCTCATTGGCATGCAGTTCCGTGGGCACGCACCGGCCCAGTGGTGTCCAGCCGTCCGATTGCTTTTTAGTCGTAATAGTCTTAGGGATTTGCTTACTGTAGGCTGGGGTCTATCCATGCATCCTTTGGTAGCTTTTGCCACACATGCATGCGCTATCCATCCCACTTCCCATGACTTTTATATTTCATATTTTAATTTCAATCTACTACTCCCTTGGTTTCAAATTATAAAATGTTCTAACTTTTTTTTTTGAATCAGATATATGTAGACACTTTTTGGAGTGTTTCTTCACTCATTTTGGTTTGTATGTAGTTCATATTAAAATATCCAAAACATCTTATAATTTGGAAAAGAGGTAGTATATCTTTTGAACCAAAAGTCTAAATTAAGTTTTGTTTGCATATTTGTGTTCGTCGTGACGAGAATTTTCAAACAAGACCAATCCTGAATACATTTTGGCAACTTCTAAAAAAAATTCTAAGTTCATAATATCAAAACTTGATAATAATAACATTAAGTTTACCAAGTTTCATATGATTTAAGATTTTAGGGTTCTAGGATTTGGGCTCATGACTTTAGGGCTTAGGGTTTAAGTTTTAGTTTTTGAAACTTGCTAAACTTATCATCGTTCCTATCAAGTTTTAGTAGTTGAAAATTGCCCCAACCGCCTGATTTTTTTTTGCGATCTGCAAAATTGTTGGATTTCGCATGAGGGCGCACCAAGTTTTAAGTTTAAGTTTCTGAAACTTGCAACTTTGCTATTCGCTTGTACCAAGTTTCCGTATTTGAAACTTAACATAGTTTTTAAAAACTCATCAAAATGTATTCAAAATTGAACTTATTTGAAAGCATTCATCACAAGAAACACGAATGTGCAAACGAAAAATAAATTATAATTTTGGTTTAAAGGATATAATCGATTCAAATTTGAAAGTCAAAAGAAAAAAACATGAGATGTAGGATGAGTGGAGCTGTCAAAAGCTGCGAAAAGTTGCAGGCATGGACCCGATCTAAGGTAGTTAGGGCATCCACAATGCGTAGCCCCAGCCCTGCTGCCCCACAGGCCAAGCTCGAATGCCATCATGCAGAAAATCTATTGCTTGCAGAAGACATGTGATTCCTGCAGAAGAGGCGCCTTCCTCGAGCGAAAAAAGAGAAGAAAAGAGGAGATAAACGAGCATCTCTACATCAGGGAGAAAAACCAAGCAACAAATTGAGGTCACAACTATGGTAGGCAGCGGGGGCCATGACCATGGCTAGCGGCACATACTCAAGGTTGCGGCCATGGCGGTAGTGTCCGGCCCAAACCAAGGAAGCACGCGAGCTTGGCGGTGCAGCCATGGCGGGCACATCGAGCCAGCGAACGTGGACACGGCTGGGGTGCAAGTTTGGGTTCAGATCCATGGCCTGCAGCTATCAACACTATTAGGGAAAACCCTAACAGTAGCGTGGGTATTTTGCTTATCAGTAGCGCAGGAGGACACGCTACTGATAAAGCACTACAGCTATTCCTTAGCAGGAGCGCGTGCTACATGCGCTGCTGCTAAGACATATAGCAGCAGCGTTTGTTCAATCCAGCGCTACTGCTAATATAGCTAGTAGTAGCGTGTTTACTTTCCATCGCTACTAGTATTTTTCTCTCATTTTTTTAATTTTTAGTGTATTTATACGTCGTTATACAAATTTTGGTACAATACCAATTATGAGGTTGTCATATCAATATGTCCATAATAGTGTGTCAAATGAAGTTAGATTAGGTTCAAGTGGAGGGAACATGTGGTGCATGTCAAAAGTATACTACTAATCCAAACTTGATCTAGTTTGGACTAGTAGTACTTTCGATGTGCACCACATGTTGCCTCCACTTGAATCTAATCTGCCAACACAAGCTATTTAATTATCATCATAGTCATTACCACCAACAGTAGCTATTCAATCATCATAGCCATAGTATAGCACACATCATCATCTTCAAACTCATTCTAGCTAGCTAATCACCACCAACACTAGCTGTGGTAGCTATCTAATCACCACCAACACTAGCTAATAATAATCATCATAGTCATTACCACCAATACTGGCTATTTAATCATCATAACTCATTTCTAGCTAGCTAATCACTCATGCTGCTCTCTCTCAGATAAAATAATATAAAACATGTATAGCACTCCTGCTTCATCAAGTTGGAGCATGCAGATGAACCTGTCTCCTAATCGTGGGCTGCGCTTCTGATTGCTGCCCCATAGTACTTCTCTGTGATCGTTCACAATTTTGCTCCAGTCTTTCACTATTAAGCATTCCTCGCTTTTAGAAATCCTGAATGCACTAAAGTGCATTGTAGGATGTCTTGGCCGTAAGCTAACAATTCTCATGGGACCTTTAGTCTCGATCCAATAAGGCACAACATTCATCGGGAGTCCCTGTTGAAGAACATTGTATAGTAACATACTTAGCAATGAAGTTTAGCTTAAAAAATAATGTATGCAAAAGATGCATTGAGGACAAATAGTAAAAATCTTACCATCTTTCCTATATAGATGTTACCATATTTCAGTACGAACACTATTGGTCGCACGTTTTGAGTACTAAGATTTTTAAGTCCAGGAAAATAATTTGTCTTGACAGTATGAAGATCTTCAAGCCATGAAACATAATGACCTATCTCCTCGCAGTTTAGTTCAGCCCCGGGACAGTGGACGGTCATGTCTACCAAGCGTCGGACATGTTTGCTTGAATGGAAATAAGCTGTCAATAGAAATTAGTTGTCAACTATTTTTGAATAAACAATATCGAAGACATAAATATGGTTGAGAAACTCACATAATGGTATAACTGGAGGCGTCTACACATCGACCCAGATATCGATATTACCTTCAATATCATCTTCGGGGCGAATATCAAAGGTGATAACCATATCAGGCTCAAATGCATAAGCCTTGCATAGTGATTGCCAAGTTTTATATTCAAAATAGGTGTAGGTGTCTGTGTTGTATAATTTTGCGTGGAAAGTATAACCATGCTTGGTCTTCAAGTAAACTCTTTACCTCCATAGTAGTTTTCATAGGACTGAAACCTATCTTATCCAAGACAAAAACTCTTGCATGGCAGGGGATACACTAGTAGAATAGTAAAAAAATTATAAGTTGAAGTAAATGAAGCAGATGTCATGCTTAATTACAAAAAATACTTATTGTTGTGACTTACTATATCCACTTCGAAGTTCTTGTCCAGCTTGATGCTGAAGCGCCTATCATCATCTAGGAAGATCCTGTCGCACAGGCCGCGCTTGTCTTCGCAGTATTCGCAAATACCGAGAAAAAAATCGTCATCAGACATTTCCTATGTTCATAGTTGAAACATTAATTGAAAATTGATCGAAGGCAACTACCAGGGTACTCAACACACAAATCCGGGGCACTCGATATTTCCTACATATTCTGGCACAAGTCATGCCAAAATTCACGGAAAAATCCGGCATGACCTTTGCTAAAATAGGACATATCGAGCGCCTGAAATTTGCCGGAACAGAAATGAATCAACACTCTGGCAAAACATAGGCCACTCGGAGGTGTAACCTGCAAACATGACCGGCCACTTGGGCAAGCACATATCCTATTTGAGCAACACAGGATATACATTTCAAAATATCTTATAGGACTCATATTGACATGAGCATTCAATAAGCAAAACCAAATCGTAAAATAAATAAGTATTCAAATTAGCATGCATTCAATAAGCAAAAGTAAATCATCTCATGCGTCCGTACATCGTCGAATATTATCACTAATACATCCCGAATAGTATCATACATATAACATCACTAATACAACTAAAACCCTAGTGCACGACGGGTATCGGCGCGGGCGGTGGACACCCACAGAGAAGGAACCATCACAGGATCATAGCTGCAGTGAGATCCCTGGAGAACCTGCCAGGTATTGGAGAACATGTGCTCCAAAGCAAACAAGTAGCGACGGACGTGCGCGTCCCCTCACTGACACGGTGACACACCACCTCCGCGGGGTCCTCGAGCCTCTGGACCGTCACTGGCCCACGCGACCGCCACCAAAGAAGGTTCGGGTCAACGACGGGCTGACTCCTCACCAACCTGCGCCCCCGGTTGGTAGCGTCTCAGTACCACTCTGACGAAGCCCAGTCCCGGACATGGCCCATTTGGTGACGCAGGTGTCCTCCGCCGACTCGACGACGAGCATGCGGGATAGGCATCGTTGACGTCGATGCGGGAATAATTGCTTTAACTAAAAAGGTAAACTAGTTCTATTAATTTTCGTACTAAAAGTAAAATAGTTGTATTAACTCAACTAGTTCAATTAAGCACTTATTATAAATAAAAATAAACTAGTTTTTACTAAAAATAAACTAGTTCAACTAGTTATATTAATTTTCTTACTAATTCTATTAAACACTTACTAAAAACAGTAAAAAAAACTAGTTAGATGAAGTCTAAAATTTAACCCTAACTAATTTGATCAACTCTAAAATTTAATGAACCCTAACTAATTTGATGAACTCTAAAATTTAACCCTAACTATTTTGATGAACTCTAAAACTAATTCTATTTAACAACTACTACCATAATTAACATGTAATTTGATGAACCCTAACTAATTAGATGAACTCTGAAATTTAACACTAAGAACCCTAGCTAGGCAGAGGTAGGGGAGGAGGAGGATGAGGAGGAGGAGGAGGGCGTGCTCACCTCGGGCGCCGGCGGAGTTAGGGAGAGGGGCACGCGGCATTGAGGTCGGGGTCGGGACGGCGGGTGTTGGGGAACGTAGCAATAATTCAAAATTTTCCTACGTGTCACCAAGATCAATCTAGGAGATGCTAGCAATGAGAGAGAGGGAGTGCATCTTCATACCCTTGAAGATCGCTAAGCGGAAGCGTTCAAGAGAACGGGGATGATGGAGTCGTACTCGTCGTGATCCAAATCACCGATGATCCTAGCGCCGAATAGACGACACCTCCGCGTTCAACACACGTACGGAACGGAGACGTCTCCCGCGCCTTGATCCAGCAAGGAGGAGGGAGAGGTTGAGGAAGAGAGTCCAACAGCAGCACAACGGCGTGGTGGTGATGGAGTGGCAGTTCTCCGGCAGGGCTTCGCCAAGCTCACGCGGAGGAGGAAAGGTATTGGAGGGGAGGGGCTGCGCCAGGTGCAAGGGTATGGCCTCCCTCCTACCCCTCCACTATTTATAGGTGGGGAGAGAGGGGGGCCGGCCCCCCTAGATCCCATCTAGGGTTGGGGCGGCTGCCAAGGGGGGAGGAGTGCCTCCCAAGTCAAGTGGAGGCCCTCGCCCTTAGGGTTTCTCCTCTCCCATGCGCATGGGCCTTCGGGGGCTGGTGCCCCTGGCCCATTAAGGCTAGGGAGCCCCCCTACAGCCCATGCTGCTGTATTGGACATGGTGGAACATTTTCCGGACCTCCGGACCCCTCCGGAACCTTCCGGAAGCTTCCCGGTACAATACCGGAAAAAATCGAATTTTTCCTGGAACCCGAACAACAACTTTCCATATATAAATCTTTACCTCCGGACCATTCCGGAACTCCTCGTGACGTCCGAGATCTCATCCTAGACTCCGAAAAACATTCGATAATCACATACAAGTCTTCCTAATAACCCTAGCGTCATCGAACCTTAAGTGTGTAGACCCTACGGGTTCGGCAACCATGTAGACATGACCGAGACAACTCTCCGGCCAATAACCAACAGCGGGATCTGGATACCCATGTTGGCTCCCACATGTTCCACGATGATCTCATCGGATGAACCACGATGTTGGGGATTCAATCTATCCCGTATACAATTCCCTTTGTCAATTGGTACGTTACTTGCCCGAGATTCGATCGTCGGTATTTCAATACCTCGTTCAATCTCGTTACCAGCAAGTCACTTTTACTCGTTCCATAAACACATCATCCCGTGATCAACTCTTTGGTCACATTGAGCTCATTATGATGATGTCCTACCGAGTGGGCCCAGAGATACCTCTCTGTCACACGGAGTGACAAATCCAAGTCTCGATTCGTGCCAACCCAACAGACACTTTCAGAGATACCCATAGTGTGCCTCTATAGCCACCCAGTTATGTTGTGACGTTTGGCACACCCAAAGCATTCCTACAGTATCCGGGAGTTGCACGATCTCATGGTCTAAGGAAATGATACTTGACATTAGAAAAGCTTTAGCAGACGAACTACACAATGTTGCGCTATGCTTAGGATTGGGTCTTGTCCATCACATCATTCTCCTAATGATGTGATCCCATTATCAATGACATCCAATGTCCATGGTCAGGAAACCATGACCATCTATTGATTAACGAGCTAGTCAACTAGAGGCTTACTAGGGACATGTTGTGGTATATGTATTCACACATGTATTACGGTTTCCGGATAATACAATTATAGCATGAACAATAGACAATTATCATGAACAAGGAAATACAATAATAACCATTTTATTATTGCCTCTAGGGCATATTTCCAATAGTCTCCCACTTGCACTAGAGTCAATAATCTAGTTCACATCACTATGTGATTGTAATGAATCCAACACCCATAGGGTTTGTTCATATCTTGCTTGTGAGAGGGGTTTATTAGTCAATGGGTCTGAACCTTTCAGATCCATGTGTGCTTTGGAAATCTCTATGTCCTCTTGTAGATGCAGCTACCACGCGCTACTTTGAGCTATTCCAAATAACTGGTCTACTATACGAATCCGGTTTACTACTCAGAGTCATCCGGATTAGTGTCAAAGTTTGTATCGACGTAACCCTTTACGACGAACTCTTTTACCACCTCCATAATCGAGAAAATTCCTTAGTCCACTAGTTACTAAGGATAAGTTCGACCGTTGTCATGTGATCCATTCCTGGATCACTCTTGTACCCCTTGACTAACTCATGGCAAGGCACACTTCGGGTGCGGTACACAGCATCGCATACTGTAGAGCCTACGTCTAAAGCATAGGGGACGACCCTCGTCTTTTCTCTCTCTTCTACCGTGGTCAGGTCTTGAGTCTTACTCAATACTTACACCTTGTAACACAGCCAAGAACTCCTTCTTTGCTGATCTATTTTGAACTCCTTCAAAATCTTGTCATGGTATGTATTCATTTTAAAGTAATATTAAACGTTTTTGATCTATCCTTATAGATCTTGATGCTCAATGTTCAAGTAGCTTAATCCAGGTTTTCCATTGAAAAACACTTTTTAAATAACCCTGCATGCTTTCCAGAAATTCTACATTATTTCTGATCAACAATATGTTAACAACATATACTCATCAAAAATTATATAGTGCTCCCACTCACTTCTTTGGAAATACAAGTTTCTCATAAACTTTGTATAAACCCAAAATCTTTGATCATCTCATCAAAGCATACATTCAAATTCCGAGATGCTTACTCCTGTCCTTAGAAGGATTGCTGGAGCTTTGCATACTTGTTATCATCTTTCAGGATTGACAAAACCTTCTGGATATATCACACACAACCTTTCCTCAAGAAAATCGTTGAGGAAACAATGTTTTGACATCCTATCTGCAAGATTTCATAAATAATGCAGTAACTGCTAACATAATTCCAACAGACTCTTAGCATCGCTACGAGTGAGAAAGTCTCATCGTAGTCAACTCCTTGAACTTGTCGGGAAACATCTTAACGACAAGTCGAGCTTTCTTAATGGTGACACTTACCATCATTGTCTGTCTTCCTTTTAAAATCCATCTGCATCAAACAGCCTTACGACCATCAAGTAGTTCTTTCAAAGTCTATACTTTGTTTTATACATGGATCCTTTCTCAGATTTTATGGCCTCGAGCCATTCGTCGGAATCCGGGCCCACCATCGCTTCTCCATAGCTCGTAGGTTCATTGTTGTCTAGCAACATGACTTCCAGGACAGGATTACGTACCACTCTGAAGTAGTACACATCCTTGTCGACCTATGAGGTTTGGTAGTGACTTGATCCGAAGTTTCATGATCACTATCATAAGCTTCCACTTCAATTGGTGTAGGTGCCACAGGAACAACTTCCTGTGCCCTGCTACACACTAGTTGAAGTGACGGTTCAATAACCTCATCAAGTCTCCACCATCCTCCCACTCAATTCTTTCGAGAGAAACTTTTCCTCGAGAAAGGACCCGTTTCTAAAAATAATCACTTTTGCTTCCGGATCTGAAATAGTAGGTACACCCAACTATTTTTGGGTATTATATGAAGATGCATTTATCCGCTTTGGGTTCGATCTTATCAGCCTAAAACTTTTTCACATAAGCGTCGCAGCCCCAAACTTTTAAGAAACGACAGCTTAGGTTTTTCTAAACCATGGTTCATACGGTGTCGTCTCAACGGAATTGTGTGGTGCCCTATTTAAATTGAATGTGGTTGTCTCTAATGCCTAACCCATAAACGATAGTGGTAATTCGATAAGAGACATCATGGTATGCACCATATCCAATAGGGTGCAGTTACGATGTTCGGACACACCATCACACTATGGTGTTCCAGGAGGTATTAGTTGTGAAACAATTTCCATAATGTCTTAATTATGTGCCAAACTCGTAACTCAGATATTCATTTCTATGATCATATCATAGACATTTCATCATCTTGGCACGACGATCTTCAACTTCACTCTGAAATTACTTGAACCTTTCAATAATTCAGACTTGTGTTTCATCAAGTAAATATACTTAGCATCTACTCAAATCATCTGTGAAGTAAGAACATAACGATATCCACTGCGTGCCTCAACACTCATTGGACTGCACACATCAAAATGTATTACTTCCAACAAGTTGCTTTCTTGTTCCATCTTACTGAAAACGAGGCCTTTCAGTCATCTTGCCCATGTGGTATGATTTGCATGTCTCAAGTGATTCAAAATCAAGTGAGTCCAAACGATCCATCTGTATGGAGTTTCTTCATGCATATCTACCAATAGACATGGTTCGCATGTCTCAATCTTTTCAAAAATGAGTGAGTCCAAAGATCCATCAACGTGGAGCTTCTTCATGTGTTTTACACCAAACATGACTCAAATGGCAGTGCTGAAGGAAATATGCCCTAGAGGCAATAATAAAGTTATTATTTATTTCCTTATATCATGATAAATGTTTATTATTCATGCTAGAATTGTATTAACCGGAAACGTAATACTTGTGTGAATACATAGACAAACAAAGTGTCACTAGTATGCCTCTACTTGACTAGCTCGTTAATCAAAGATGGTTATGTTTCCTAACCATAGACATGAGTTGTCATTTGATTAACGGGATCACATCATTAGGAGAATGATGTGATTGACATGACCCATTCCATTAGCTTAGCACCCGATCGTTTAGTATGTTGCTATTGCTTTCTTCATGACTTATACATGTTCCTATGACTATGAGATTATGCAACTCCCGTTTACCGGAGGAACACTTTGTGTGCTACCAAATGTCACAACGTAACTGGGTGATTATAAAGGTGCTCTACAGGTGTCTCCGAAGGTACATGTTGGGTTGGCGTATTTCGAGATTAGGATTTGTCGCTTCGATTGTCGGAGAGGTATCTTTGGGCCCTCTCAGTAATGCACATCACTTAAGCCTTGCAAGTAATGCAACTAATAAGTTAGTTGCAAGATGATGTATTATGGAACGAGTAAAGAGACTTGCCGGTAATGAGATTGAACTAGGTATTGAGATACCGACGATCGAATCTCGGGCAAGTAACATACCGATGACAAAGGGAACAACATATGTTGTTATGCGGTCTGACCGATAAAGATCTTCGTAGAATATGTAGGAGCCAATATGAGCATCCAGGTTCTGCTATTGGTTATTGACCGGAGACGTGTCTCGGTCATGTCTACATTGTTCTCGAACCTGTAGGGTCCGCACGCTTAACATTACGATGACAGTTTTATTATGAGTTTATATATTTTGATGTACCGAAGGTTGTTCGGAGTCCCGGATGTGATCAAGGACTTGACGAGGAGTCTTGAAATGGTCGATACATAAAGATCGATATATTGGACGACTATATTTGGACACCGAAAAGGTTTCGGGTGAGATTGGGACAATACCGGATCACAGGGAGGTTATCGGAACCCCCCGGGAGGTATATGGGCCTTATTGGGCCTTAGTGGAAAGGAGGGGAAAGGAGCAAGGGAGGGGGCCCCCCCAATCCCAATCCGAATTGGGAGGGGGGCCGCCCCCCCTTTCCTTCCTCCCTCCTTCCTCTTCCTTCCCTCTCCTACTCCTAATAGGAAAAGGGGGAGTCCTACTCCCGGTGGGAGTTGGACTCCCCCCCTTGGGCGTGCCACCCTCCTTGGCCGGCCCCCTCCTCCACTCTTTTTATATACGGGGGCAGGGGGGCACCCCAGAGACACAACAATTGATCATTGATCTCTTAGCCGTGTGCGGTGCCCCCCTCCACCATAATCCTCGATAATAGTGGTGCTTAGGCGAAGCCCTACGATGATAGAACATCAAGATCGTCACCACGCCGTTGTGCTGACGGAACTAATCCCCGACACTTTGCTGGATCAGAGTCCGAGGATCGTCATCGAGCTGAACATGTGCAAAAACTCGGAGGTGTCGTAGTTTCGGTGCTTGATCAGTCGGGCCGTGAAGACGTACGACTACATCAACCGCGTTGTTATAACGCTTTCGCTTCCAGTCTACGAGGGTACGTAGACAACACTCTCCCCTCTCGTTGCTGTGCATCACCATGATCTTGCGTGTGCGTAGGAAATTTTTTGAAATTACTACGTTCCCCAACAAGTGCCACAAGTATGTGGTACTATCATTACTATCTTATATCTTTTGGCATGAACATGTGTATCACTATGATCGAGATTCAATAAACCATTTATTTTAGGTGCAAGATCATTGAAGGTATTATTCAAGTAAACAGAGTAACCATTATTCTCCTTGAATGAATAACCATATGACGATAAACATAATCCAATCATGTCTATGCTCAACGCAAACACCAAATAACAATTATTTATGTTTAACACCAATCTCGATGGTAGAGGGAGCGTGCGATGTTTGATCAAATCAACCTTGGAAACACTTCCAACATATCGTCATCTCACCTTTAGCTAGTCTCCATAGCCTTTTATTTCGAGTTACTAATACTTAGCAACCGAACCGGTATTTATTACCCTGGTGCTACTAGGAGTACTAGTAAAGTACACAATAATATAATGTATATTCAAAATACTTCTGTCGACCTTGCCAACCTTCTCATCTACCAAGGACCTAGGGTAGTTATGCTTTGGTGACCGTTCCCCTCATTATAGAAGCACTTAGTCTCGGGTTTGGTTCAACCTTGGGTTTCTTCACTAGAGTAGCAACTAATTTGCCGTCTCATGAAGTATCCTTTCTTTCCCTTGCCCTTCTTGAAACTAGTGGTTTTACTAACCATCAACAATTGATGCTCCTACTTGATTTCTACTTTCATGGTGTCAAACATTGCGAATTGCTCAAGGATCATCATGTCTATCCCCGATATGTTATAGTTCATCACTAAGCTCTAATAGCTTGGTGGCAGTGACTATGGAGAACTATCACTATCTCATCTGGAAGATTAACTCCCACTCGATTCAAGCGATTATAGTACTCAGACAATCTGAGCACATGCTCAACGATTGAGCTTTTCTCCCTTAGTTTGCAGGCTTAAGAAACTTGTCAGAGGTCTCATACCTCTTGACGTGGGCACTAGTCTGAAATCCCAATTTCAGTCTTTGGAACATCTCATATGTTCTGCGACGTTTCAAAAATGTCTTTGGTGCCACAATTCTAAACCGTTAGTATTACGCACTAAACTATCACGTAGTCATCAAAACGTGTATGTCAGATGTTTCCCAACATCTACAGACGATGCTCGAGGTTCAACGCACTGAGCGGTGCATTAAGGACATAGCCCTTCTGTGCAGCAATGAGGACAATCCTCAGTTCACGGACCTAGTCCGCATAATTGCTACTGTCAACTCTCAACTAAATTTTCTCTAGGAACATATCTAAAACAGTAGAACCAAAGCGTGAGCTACGGCATAATTTGCAAAGATCTTTTGACTATGTTCATGATAATTAAGTTCATCTAATCAAATTATTCAATGAACTCCCACTTAGATAGACATCCCTCTAGTCATCTAAGTGATACATGATCCGAGTCAACTAGGCCCTGTCCGATCATCACGTGAGACGGACTAGTCATCATCGGTGAACATCTTCATGTTGATCGTATCCACTATATGACTCATGTTCGACCTTTCGGTCTCTTGTGTTCCGAGGCCATGTATGTACATGCTAGGCTCGTCAAGTCAACCTAAGTGTTTCGCATGTGTAAATCTGGCTTACACCCGTTGTATGTGAACGTTAGAATCTATCACACCCGATCATCATGTGGTGCTTCGAAACAACGAACCTTCGCAATAGTGCACAGTTAGGGGGAACATTTTCTTGAAATTTTAATGAGGGATCATCTTATTTATGCTACCGTCGTTCTAAGCAAATAAGATGCAAAAACATGACAAACATCACATGCAAATCATAAAGTGACATGATATGGCCCATATCATCTTGCGCCTTTGATCTCCATCTTCAAGGCGCGGCATGAACACCATCGTCACCGGCATGACACCATGATCTCCCTCATCATGATCTCCATCATCGTGTCTTCATGAAGTTGTCTCGCCAACTATTACTTCTACTACTATGGCTAACGGTTAGCAATAAAGTAAAGTAATTACATGGCATTTTCATTGACACGCAGGTCATAAATAAATTAAGACAACTCTTATGGCTCCTGCCAGTTGTCATACTCATCGACATGCAAGTCGTGATTCCTATTACAAGAACATGATCAATCTCATACATCACATATATCATTCATCACATCCTTTTGGCCATATCACATCACATAGCAAACCCTGCAAAAACAAGTTAGACGTCCTCTAATTGTTGTTGCATGTTTTACGTGGCTGCTATGGGTTTCTAGCAAGAACGTTTTGTACCTACGCAAAACCACAACGGTGATATGCCAATTGCTATTTACCCTTCATAAGGACCCTTTTCATCGAATCTGATCCGACTAAAGTGGGAGAGACAGACACCCGCCAGCCACCTTATGCATCAAGTGCATGTCAGTCGGTGGAACCTGTCTCACGTAAGTGTACGTGTAAGGTCGGTCCGGGCCACTTCATCCCACAATGCCGTCGAATCAAGATAAGACTAGTAACGACAAGCAAATTGAACAAATCATCGCCCACAACTATTTTGTGTTCTACTCGTGCATAGAATCTACGCATAGACCTAGCTTATGATGCCACTGTTGGGGAACGTAGCAATAATTCAAAATTTTCCTACGTGTCACCAAGATCAATCTAGGAGATGCTAGCAACGAGAGAGAGGGAGTGCATCTTCATACCCTTGAAGATCGCTAAGCGGAAGCATTCAAGAGAACGGGGTTGATGGAGTCGTACTCGTCGTGATCCAAATCACTGATGATCCTAGCGCCGAACGGACGGCACCTCCGCGTTCAACACACGTACGGAACGGAGACGTCTCCCGCGCCTTGATCCAGCAAGGAGGAGGGAGAGGTTGAGGAAGAGAGTCCAACAGCAGCACAACGGCGTGGTGGTGATGGAGTGGCAGTTCTCCGGCAGGGCTTCGCCAAGCTCACGCGGAGGAGGAGAGGTATTGGAGGGGAGGGGCTGCGCCGGGTGCAAGGGTATGGCCGCCCTCCTACCCCTCCACTATTTATAGGTGGGGAGAGAGGGGCCGGCCCCCCTAGATCCCATCTAGGGTTGGGGCGGCTGCCAAGGGGGGAGGAGTGCCTCCCAAGTCAAGTGGACGCCCTCCCCCTTAGGGTTTCCCCTCTCCCATGCGCATGGGCCTTGGGGGGCTGGTGCCCCTAGCCCATTAAGGCTAGGGATCCCCCCTACAGCCCATACTACTATATTGGACGTGGTGGAACATTTTCCGGACCCCCGGACCCCTCCGGAATCCTCCGGAACCTTCCGGAAGCTTCCCGGTACAATACCGAAAAAAACCGAACTTTTCCTGGAACCCGAACAACAACTTTCCATATATAAATCTTTACCTTCGTACCATTGCGGAACTCCTCGTGACGTCCGGGATCTCATCCGGGACTCCGAACAACATTCGGTAATCACATACAAGTCTTCCTAATAACCCTAGCGTCATCGAACCTTAAGTGTGTAGACCCTACGGGTTCGGGAACCATGCAGACATGACCGAGACAACTCTCCGACCAATAACCAACAGCGGGATCTGGATACCCATGTTGGCTCCCACATGTTCCACGATGATCTCATCGGATGAACCACGATGTCGGGGATTCAATCTATCCCGTATACAATTCCCTTTGTCAATCGGTACGTTACTTGCCCGAGATTCAATCGTTGGTATTTCAATACCTCGTTCAATCTCATTACCGGCAAGTCATTTTTACTCGTTCCATAAACACATCATCCCGTGATCAACTCTTTGGCCACATTGAGCTCATTATGATGATGTCCTATCGAGTGGGCCCAGAGATACCTCTCTGTCACACGGAGTGACAAATCCCAGTCTCGATTCGTGTCAACCCAACAGACACTTTCGGAGATACCCGTAGTGTGCCTTTATAGCCACCCATTTACGTTGTGACGTTTGGCACACCCAAAGCATTCCTACGGTATCCGGGAGTTGCACAATCTCATGGTCTAAGGAAATGATACTTGACATTAGAAAAGCTTTAGCAGACGAACTACACGATCTTGCGCTATGCTTAGGATTGGGTCTTGTCCATCACATCATTCTCCTAATGATGTGATCCCGTTATCAATGACATCCAATGTCCATGGTCAGGAAACCATGACCATCTATTGATTAACGAGCTAGTCAACTAGAGGCTTACTAGGGACATGTTGTGGTCTATGTATTCACACATGTATTACGGTTTCTGGATAATACAATTATAGCATGAACAATAGACAATTATCATGAAGAAGGAAATACAATAATTACCATTTTATTATTGCCTCTAGGGCATATTTCCAACAACGGGTACACGGCGGAGGGCGGCGAGGCGTCGAGGTCAGGGTTGGGGGCGACGTCGACGGCGTGCGGAGGGAGACAAGAGAGCGCGCGGCGGCCGGGCGATGACGGCGGCAACAGCAGACGCACGCGTGTTGGATTTAGGGGAAGTGGGCGTGGGGAAGAACAACGGTTGGTTAAGTGGAAAGTAGCAGCAGCGCGTTCCACGGAAAGCGCTACTGCTACATTAGCTATAGCGCTTGTCCATAAAGCCCGCTGCTGCTACGCATTTCTCCTTTATTTTTCTTTTTCATTTATTTTCATTCACATTTTCTTTTTTTTTCTTCCCTTTTTTCTATTTCTTTCATTTTATTTTATTTTTCTATATGTTTTTTATTTTATTTTCCTTTCCTTAGCAGTAGCGCTTCATGCGCGAAACACGCTGCTACAATAATCTTGGCAGCAGCGCGCTTTCCTTAGGCACGCTACTACTATAGGTAGCCTGGCGAGAATAGTAAGGGCAATTGTAGTAGTAGCGCCTCTACAGTTAGACGCGCTACTGCTATGATCTTAGCTGCAGCGCGTTTGGACAACATGCGCTAGTGGTAAATTGTAGTAGCGCTTCTTTTTGTCCCGCGCTACTAGTAAGTTTCTGTGTATAAGATCTTCCCTAATAGTGCAAGCTTGTCCCCTTCATCGACAAAGATTTGAATTCACGTGAAGAAGGGGATTTGGAGAAGTGTGGAGAAATTTCGGGGAAGAAAAATGCAAAGATGGATCAGGTACTATTATTGTTTGGAGAGAGAGAGAACGTGTGGACCCTAGTGAAGTTCTTTTTTGAACATCAGTACAGACACAAGCGCTCATATACACGCGCATACACTCATCCCTATGAACGCACACACGCACACCCTATCCCTATGAGCACCTCCGAAATACTAAGCCGGCATATCATCTTGAAATTTACGAAGTCACCGTAGGCACCTCGTTGTCGACGGCAACGTCTCCTCCCACTGAATGTGCATCGCCGGAAATCCTAAAATAAATCCAGAAATAAGTGCGAACACCAGAATTTGAACCTTGATGAGCCGGGGATACTACAGTCCCTCAAACCAAGGTTGGTTCGTTGGGCCCCAGTGAAGTTGTAGCCTCAGGTTTTGTGTTGTAGGATTAGGACTTGAACCGGTCACCCCTTTCTTTTCTGTCTAGGTGGATTCATGGGGCAGCAGTAAGGTGATGCCTCTGTAGTTCATGCCCTTAAGGGCTAAATCACATGCAAAGACCAAATCAGTTTTCAGATCACGTGGCAATCGGGCGGCCGCAAATCTGGGTGCCCCCGCACCTTCATGCTACAAATCTTCTCCCTAAATTTCAAGCACCATTATGCTAGCAATCCTCTCCCATTCAAGCGCCAATCACCTTATCAAGAAGCACCCCGGATCGTGGCAGGCCTCATAGGCAGTGGCGGAGCTTGACAGTAATCTCAGAGGGGGCCAAAGCGAAAATATAAACAACTAAGAGGAAAAAGAATTGATTTTTTTCCAAATCTAAGCCATGCATAGTAATTTTTCTTCATTGCTTT
>NC_041382.1:773979083-773984079 GCF_002162155.2 Triticum dicoccoides
GGGGGGGGGCATGGCCCCCTCAGAGTTGAACTAAGCTCCACCACTGCTCATAGGGAAGGGTGGGGCTTGGCGGCGAGACTCGTGCATACTGCCGAT
The DNA here is from genome assembly GCF_002162155.2 of Triticum dicoccoides. Taxonomy (NCBI): domain Eukaryota; kingdom Viridiplantae; phylum Streptophyta; class Magnoliopsida; order Poales; family Poaceae; genus Triticum; species Triticum dicoccoides. Next base: position 773,979,180 of record NC_041382.1, read on the forward strand.
GGCTGCGGGTGGCGGTGACATGCGGTTAGGCCAGCATCGAAGGAGTGGGTCTCTATATTGGAGGTCCAAAGAGAAGCAGGAGGATGATAAAGACTCGGTGTCAATGGATGAAGATCGGACAGTCGACGAAAATGTGACTAACATAGGGAAAAAAAGTCATGTAAAAAATTCATTCCATACTGACGGGAAGGTCATCGGCGATGGAATCATGGCGAGGTTTAGAGGGAAAGCTAGCGCCCTTACAACTCGACGGTGGGGTTTGCTTGTGCAGTATAAGTTATTAATTAGAGATTTCCTTAAGCATAATTCTAGTCTTCCAAATTTCAATATATGCGTCGAAAACTGTTTGTTAACAGAGTACAAACACAGATGCTCACATACACTCATCTTTATGAACGCACGCACATACACCATACCCCTATGAGCATCCCCGAGGTAGGGCCGATGTTGAGATTGCATGGCCCCGGGGAAAAACTAGAACTCGAGGCCCGTTATTATAAACCCATACTTAGGCATTTCCAGATCTCACATCATTTTTTTCTCACAATATGTAGCAATCTAAAAGATGCACATGCTTCTTATAGTAGGACCAAAACAATCACATAAGGCAACAATGCATACCTCGACCACCATCAACACATCTAGTGCCTCCTTATATATATTTTTCATGATAAGATTTTTTTTTGCTTTTTGATGAAGCATTAGAACCTTGTGCACCCTATAGATAACAGAGGATAGTGAGATAAATTTCATTGACTATATGAGAAAAGTGTTAAATAGAAAAATTATTAAATTCAATATATTTCTTTTTCTTTTTCTTTTGCAGGTGAATTCAATATATTACTTGATATCATCCGCAGATCCATAATCATCATTTTATGTCCACTTTGATCCTCAAGATATAAGTTGAAGTTCCGTATAGGGAAGGAGCCATTTGAATGGTTTTGAGATCATTCTTTCTCAGCATCTCTACAAAACCACAAAATTGGTCATTGAGTTAAACACATGAGTTCATGTATAACACCATGGCTCCAAATTTTTACCACTAAGGGGCAAGGACCAAGAAATCATATAAATATAAAATCCATGCAATCCTACAGGATTCAATCAAAAAACAAGCGGGACGATCCATACCAGAACCTGACAGTGAGTCTACTGGCGTGCTCCTCCTCCGTTGCTGCCTTGCGGCACTACGGCGATTGGGAAATGGCGTGGGCGTTGAAGACGGAAAAGAAAAACAAGACGTGGAGTACCTGGGAGGGCTTCGATTGTCAAGCCGTCCGTGCGTAGGGCGTGCTCCGTGTGTTTGTCTAGGAGCCCGGCGATTGCAAGGAAACAGAAAGACGTACAGTTTTTTCTTCCTCATCTCGTCGGCACTGCATCTCTGCCTCCTGGGCCATGGCCTGCCGTCTCCTGCATACTTGAAAGGGGGTGCTTCGATATTAGCGGACCCAGGGCGGTAGCCTGCCCCTCTCCGAGTTATTGAGTCGACACAACATCTTAAAATTGATGAGATCATGACAAACATTTTCGTAGACAAGGAAAACATCTTCTCTCACTAAACAAACATTGATTAATTGATGGTGTCCCGTTGGACAATGTGACGTTTCACTTTGCACTACAACTGCACCAAGCAGGCACGTGACCTTGGATCCTCTTCTGCATTGTATAATTGTGGCCCGTACCATCTAGTACTCAACCAAATGTACGTGCATATATTCTGTTTATTTATTCATGTATTTCCATTTTGTTAGGGCCACATTAAAAAGTAAAGGTTTCTTGTTTCTAAGGATCATTGTTTTGGATTAGGCAAACATTAATATGTCCATAAAAAATCTGTCAAATTTTGGTTCTTATTGCGAAATCAATTAATGCATTAAGAAGAGATAAAGAACCATACGCGTATCATAAATATGTTGTTTATAGTCGCCGCTGGACTAGGGCATATGCAATCAATTTGGTCGATGATCTTTTTTTTCTGGAATACAGTACAATCGAAGCTGCTCATATACACGAGTATACACTCACCTCTATGAACACACGCATACCCTATCCTATGAGCATCTTCAAGAGGCTGATCCAACACATCATCTTGATGATTGACGAAGTCACCATAAGTGCTTTCGTAGTCAACGGAAACATGTCGTCCCACTAAACGCATATCGTCGAAAGGCCTGAAGTAAATCCAGAAAAATGTAATCGCCAATGTCAAGTTAAAACTTGAACTTTGGTAGGCTGAGGATACTACTGCCCTTCTAATCATGCAAGCACAGATTGGATCACAATTTGATCGACCTATTACTAGAATTAGTGATGCATGAGGGCGCACTTGCGTCATGGGCGGCAGCTTGTGGTTTTCTTAACTTTTGATAAACTTGAATTTTCTGCATATTCAAATTAGAGATTAATAGGTGTATGCATCGCTTGATCCATAAGTCGAGGATGCTTCACTACTTTTTTCCGTTCGTAGGTTTAGGATTTTCGCGAGGGCAGGCACATACGTACAGCCCTCTCGCTGACGAGACGAAATCGGGTCAGTGGAGGGTTGGAGGGCCCCTACCACCGAGAAACCTCCGCGGCGCGAAAAGATCAACGGGAACGCAGGCCGGACCAGGAAAGCGAATTTGACCAGCTAGCAGCGCGAGGCGATCGGGTATACTCATCTTCTCGATGGATCGAATGATTGGGTCTCGTGCATGCTCCGTCCACCTCGATCTACATCTAGATTGGATATTTTCTTTGTGGCTCGCAGGCCGCAGCTCACACCAACGTCATGGTCATCTCATCCACATCCACTGGGTGGCCCGCGCGGCTGATTTTTAGATGCCGATAACCCTGCCATCGATACTGATTTCATAGCCTTTCCATCCACGATTCCCGTCCTTCCCAGTTGCAGCGCCGAGAGAACCTTTTCCTTTCTCTCTTTTGCGCGGAGACCATGGAGGGGACTCAAGAAGGAGACCACGCGCGCACGCATCATAACTGATGCTGGTATCTCTCAAAAAAATAAATTTAAGTTGGTTGCAAGCATGCATGCCACCCACCGTTAGATATTGCTACACCACAAGCGGTTACTGCACTTGCGATGTGGATTGATCAATTCGCAAGATACGCGCTCTCCTTCTAAAATATAAGGTGCATAGCTTTCTCAGAAGTCAAATATATGCATGTTTGACCAAAATTTTAGAAAAAATATTACTCCGTTCATCCCATAATATAAGAGCGTTTTTTACTCTACACTAATATAAAAAGCGCTCTTATATTATGGGACAGAGGGAGTAATATCTACAATACTAAATTTGTATCACTCGATCCATTGAGAAAAGTATTTTATACCCCAGTTAGATGCACCCCCGCTACACCCATGATCAAAAACATAGCAAAACAAATTAAAAAAACTGAAACTTTGTAGCTTCAGTTATGGCCAAATGGCATCTGAGGAGCTTTGTACAAAAATAATTGTGCTCAAATCTGTGGAGCGTTTGAGCAAAATAAAATCGATGGTCCAAAAAGACTATTGTTGGAAGCATTTTGGAGCATCGATTTTGTTATTTTTGCCTAGACCTCCACGAATGTCATTTCGACTTGAAATTTTGCATGCAGTGAGAACATTCATCAATGTTCATCACAAAAAAAATCAGATATTTTTCAATTTTTTACTATTTTTTGATTTTACTGTTCATGCGGGAGCATATGAGCTCGGGATCAAAAGAGCACTTTCTTAGGTTGGTAGGCAACATAGGCCCCAGTTTGTAAGCTCTTGGGTTCTATCATTATGTTGTTTGATGAATGTTATTGTGCATCTGCATCTGAAAATTCATGCTTCCCAAAACTATTTCCGTTTGTAGTCTATACTATATATAGTGTTAAAAACCAATGCTTCCACTTTCAAAACTTAGGATAAATAAAAATTAATTGGCCAATCGCTCCGAGTTCCGATCCAACGGACATCAATGTTGTGAGAATAACTAATCGTGCCTAGGGATCCCGCTTAGTACTACATGGAAGTTGCATGATAGATTGTCAAAGTCAAGGCAACGAAAGTCGTCGAAGAAACTAGTCATGTTCAAACAAGTCAAAGAAGAATATAGACCTGGGGGGCTCAAAGCCAAGAGAAAGATGCCTATTAGGTAGGTATAATCATGTGGGCTAGTCCATCATGGACATGCACCACCGCCTCCTCCTTCCTAATCCGCCATGGACTGCCCGGGTGCCCCTGGTGATCTGGGTAAACGCTCACCTATCTCTCCAGGGATCGTCATCATTGAAAGGATTGAGATGGGCCCATAGGGGGTGAATAGGACCAACTACAAAATACATTTACTATTAGCAAGTTTAGGCTATGCGGGATATAAAGTCTGGCCTGAAACAATGCTACGGTGAGATAAACAACCTATATTATTCTTGTGAAGTCAAATTACCAAAGTAAACCACAAGTAAATTAGCTATGGTTATTAGGGATAACCTAAGACCATGGAGACACAGATGTATATTGATGTTCACTTGGAGGGAAGTTAGTCACCATTAGAGGCGTCCGTGTTACCACGAAGTCACACCACCATGAAGGGGACTCCATCCCATACTTTGTTAATAGTTTTTGCACTGGTCTCTACAAATACATCAAAGATCTCGATATTGGACAACTAGATGGGAGGAACCAAACTAAGTATCCTCACATAATCTAATATTGGTTCCATCCCCCATTATCCACCTGGAGCCAAATTTGACTTCCTTGGCAGCCCACATGTCTCCTTTCTAGAATTGGGATGCGCCTATGTTAACACAATATAAGATATTGGGGGAAGAAGCAAGATATTTGTTATCTGTAACTTCTATTGTAATTTTGCCCCTCCCAACCATGTAACTATTGACTCAGGACTTTAACAAACAAACATTGAGA
>NC_041382.1:773984311-774009189 GCF_002162155.2 Triticum dicoccoides
GCCAGTGAGCTAAATGAATCGTCCTATGACCCTCAAAGTAATTCCATAGTCAATTGGCCATTTGAGTATTGATTTGATCTAAAGCTTAGTTGGGGAACTTGAAGAAGGGGAGCAAGTATATGGCGATGCTAGCCAAAGAAGATTTAATTGAAATAATCCTACCCTTGCAGGAAAGGAGTTTGCCTCCACAGCCAACTATTCTTTTTAAGAATCTTGGCAATCAAACATTGAAGATCCTCTTTGGACAACGTATCATGATGGAGTGGAACTCCAAGGTATTTAACATGGAAGGCTGCAATAACACATCCAATGATAGCAGCAAAACTTTAGTCTCTTGGGCATCCATGTTAAGAGGGATATCACTCTTATCAATGTTAATTCTCATGTCTGGTACTTTCTCAAAGCAAGTAAGGACCCAATTTTGGTTGGTAGCTAACTCATAATCCTTATCAACAAACATTATAGTATCATCAATATGTTGCAAGTTGATGATACCACTAGGAAAAATGTGATGGCACAAACCCCTAACTAAATTGGAGCTACCAGCTTTAGAAAACATTCTAGTCGTCACATCTAAAACTAGATTAAAAAACAAAGGGGAGAGAGGGTCTCCTTGTCTGGAACCTTTACTAATTAAGAAAAAAACATTGTCTACATTATTAACTTTCAAACCAACCGAATGGTCGTGGGTAATTATGTTGGGTTTCGTAGTAATTTCAAAATTTTCCTACGCACACGCAAGATCATGGTGATGCATAGCAACGAGAGGGGGAGAGTGTGATCTACGTACCCTTGTAGATCGACAACGGAAGCGTTAACTTGGTTGATGTAGTCGTACGTCTCCACGGCCCGACCGATCAAGCACCGAAACTACGACACCTCCGAGTTCTAGCACACGTTCAGCTCGATGACGATCCCCGGACTCCGATCCAGCAAAGTGTCGGGGAAGAGTTCCGTCAGCACGACGGCGTGGTGACGATCTTGATGTTCTACCGTCGCAGGGCTTCGCCTAAGCACCGCTACAATATTATCGAGGACTATGGTGGAAGGGGGCACCGCACACGGCTAAGAATATGATCACGTGGATCAACTTGTGTCTCTAGGGGTGCCCCTTGTCTCCGTATATAAAGCCTCAAAGGAGGGGGGCCGGCCGGCCATCATAGGGCACGCCAGGAGGAGTCCTACTCCTTCCGGGAGTAGGACTCCCCCCCCCCCTTTCCTAGTTGGAATAGGATTCACGGAGGGGGGAAAGAGGAGAGAGAGAGAGGAGGAAGGGGGGTCGGCCCCCTCTCCTTGTCCTATTCGGACCAAGGGGGGAGGGGCGCGCGGCCCATCTCTGGCCACCTCTCCTCTCTTCCACTAAGGCCCACTAAGGCCCATATACCTCCCAGGGGGTTCCGGTAACCTCCCGGTACTCCGGTAAAATCCCGATTTCGCCCGGAACACTTCTGATATCCAAACATAGGCTTCCAATATATCAATCTTTATGTCTCGACCATTTCGAGACTCCTCGTCATGTCCGTGATCACATCCGGGACTCCGAACAAACTTCGGTACATCAAAATGCATAAACTCATAATATAACTGTCATCGTAACCTTAAGCGTGCGGACCCTACGGGTTCGAGAACAATGTAGACATGACCGAGACACATCTCCGGTCAATAACCAATAGCGGAACCTGGATGCTCATATTGGCTCCTACATATTCTACGAAGATCTTTTATCGGTCAGACCGCATAACAACATACGTTGTTCCCTTTGTCAGCGGTATGTTACTTGCCCGAGATTCGATCGTCGGTATCCCATACCTAGTTCAATCTCGTTACCGGCAAGTCTCTTTACTCGTTCCGTAATACATCATCCCGCAACTAACTCATTAGTTGCAATGCTTGCAAGGCTTCAGTGATGTGCATTACCGAGAGGGCCTATAGATACCTCTCCCACAATCGGAGTGACAAATCCTAATCTCGAAATACGCCAACCCAACATGTACCTTTGGAGACACCTGTAGAGCACCTTTATAATCACCCAGTTACGTTGTGATGTTTGGTAGCACACAAAGTGTTCCTCCGGCAAACGGGAGTTGCATAATCTCATAGTCATAGGAACATGTATAAGTCATGAAGAAAGCAATAGCAACATACTAAACGATCGGGTGCTAAGCTAATGGAATGGGTCATGTCAATTAGATCATTCAACTAATGATGTGATCCCGTTAATCAAATGACAACTCTTTGTCCATGGTTAGGAAACATAACCATCTTTGATTAACGAGCTAGTCAAGTAGAGGCATACTAGTGACACTCTGTTTGTCTATGTATTCACACATGTATTATGTTTCCAGTTAATACAATTCTAGCATGAATAATAAACATTTATCATGATATAAGGAAATAAATAATAACTTTATTATTGCCTCTAGGGCATATTTCCTTCAGTCTCCCACTTGCACTAGAGTCAATAATCTAGTTCACATCACCATGTGATTTAACACTAATAGTTCACATCTTTATGTGATTAGTTCACATCTTCAAGTGACCAACACCCAAAGGGTTTACTAGATTCAGTAATCTAGTTCACATCGCTATGCGATTAACACCCAAAGAGTACTAAGGTGTGATCATGTTTTGCTTGTGAGAGAAGTTTAGTCAACGGGTCTACCACATTCAGATCCGTATGTATTTTGCAAATTTCTATGTCAACAATGCTCTACACAGAGCTACTCTAACTAATTGCTCCCACTTTTAATATGTATCCAGATTGAGACTTAGAGTCATCTGGATTAGTGTCAAAACTTGCATCGACGTAACCCTTTACGACGAACCTTTTTGTCATCTCCATAATCGAGAAACATATCCTTATTCCACTAAGGATAATTTTGACCGCTGTCCAGTGATCTACTCCTAGATCACTATTGTACTACCTTGCCAAAATCAGTGTAGGGTATACAATATATCTGGTACATAGCATGGCATACTTTATAGAACTTATGGCTGAGGCATAGGGAATGACTTTCATTCTCTTTCTATCTTCTGTCGTGGTCAGGTTTTGAGTCTTACTCAATTTCACACCTTGTAACACAGACAAGAACTCTTTCTTTGACTGTTCTATTTTGAACTACTTCAAAATCTTGTCAAGGTATGTACTCATTGAAAAAAACTTATCAAGCGTCTTGATCTATCTCTATAGATCTTGATGTTCAATATGTCAGCAGCTTCACCGAGGTCTTTCTTTGGAAAATTCCTTTCAAACACTCCTTTATGCTTTGCAGAATAATTCTACATTATTTCCAATCAACAATATGTCATTCACATATACTTATCAGAAATGTTGTAGTGCTCCCACTCACTTTCTTGTAAATACAGGCTTCATCGCAAGTCTGTATAAAACTATATGCTTTGATCAACTTATCAAAGCGTATATTCCAACTCCGAGATGCTTGCACCAGTCCATAGATGGATCCCTGGAGCTTGCATATTTTGTTAGCACCTTTAGGATTGATAAAACCTTCTGGTTGTATCATATACAACTCTTCTTTAATAAATTTATTAAGGAATGCAGTTTTGTTTATCCATTTGCCAGATTTCATAAAATGCGGCAATTGCTAACATGATTCGGACAGACTTAAGCATAGATACGAGTGAGAAACTCTCATCGTAGTCAACACCTTGAACTTGTCGAAAACCTTTTGCGACAATTCTAGCTTTGTAGATAGTAACACTACTATCAGCGTCCGTCTTCCTCTTGAAAATTCATTTATTCTCAATTGCTTGCCGATCATCGGGCAAGTCAACCGAAGTCCATACTTTGTTCTCATACATGGATCCCATCTCAGATTTCATGGCCTCAAGCCATTTTGTGGAATCTGGGCTCACCATCGCTTCTTCATAGTTCGTAGGTTCGTCATGGTCAAGTAGCATGACCTCCAGAACAGGATTACCGTACCACTCTGGTGCGGATCTCACTCTGGTTTACCTACGAGATTCGGTAGTAACTTGATCTGAAGTTACATGATCATCATCATTAGCTTCCTCACTAATTAGTGTAGTAGTCACAGGAACAGATTTCTGTGATGAACTACTTTCCAGTAAGGGAGAAGGTACAATTACCTTATCAAGTTCTACTTTCCTCCCACTCACTTCTTTCGAGAGAACCTCCTTCTCTAGAAAGGATCCATTCTTAGCAACGAATGTCTTGCCTTTGGATCTGTGATAGAAGGTGTACCCAACAGTAACTTTTTGGGTATCCTATGAAGACACACTTTTCCGATTTGGGTTTGAGCTTATCAGGATGAAACTTTTTCACATAAGCATTGCAACCCCAAACTTTAAGAAACGACAACTTTGGTTTCTTGCCAAACCACAGTTCATACGGTGTCGTCTCAACAGATTTAGATGGTGCCCTTTTAACATGAATGTAGCTGTCTCTAATGCATAACCCCAAAACGATAGTGGTAGATCGGTAAGAGACATCATAGATTGCACTATATCCAATAAAGTACGGTTATGACGTTCGGACACACCATTATGCTGTGGTGTTCCATGTGGCATGAGTTTGTGAAACTATTCCACATTGTTTTAATTGAAGACCAAACTCGTAACTCAAATATTTGTCTCCGCGATCAGATCGTAGAAACTTTATTTTCTTGTCACGATGATTTTCCATTTCACTCTGAAATTCTTTGAACTTTTCAAATGTTTCAGACTTATGTTTCATCAAGTAGATATACCCATATCTGCTCAAATCATCTGTGAAGTTCAGAAAATAACGATACTTGCCGTGAGCCTTAACACTCATCGGACCGCATACATCAGTATGTATTATTTCCAATAAGTCAGTTGCTCGCTCCGGAGAACGGAGTCTTAGTCATCTTGCCCATGAGGCATGGTTCGCAAGCATCAAGTGATTCATAATCAAGTGATTCCAAAATCCCATCAGCATGGAGTTTCTTCATGCGCTTTACACCAATATGACCTAAACGGCAGTGCTATAAATAAGTTGCACTATCATTATTAACTTTGCATCTTTTGGTTTCAATATTATGATTATGTGTATCACTACGATTGAGATCCAACGAACTATTTTCATTGGGTGTGTAACCATATAAGGTTTTATTCATGTAAACAGAACAACAATTTATTCTCTTACTTAAATGAATAACCGTATTACAATAAACATGATCAAATCATATTCATGCTTAACGCAAACACCAAATAACACTTATTCAGGTTCAACACTAATCCCGAAAGTATAGGGAGTGTGCGATGATGATCATATCAATCTTGGAACCACTTCCAACACACATCGTCACTTCACCCTTAACTAGTCTTTGTTTATTCTGCAACTCCCTTTTCGAGTTACTAATCTTAGCAACTGAACTAGTATTAAATACTGAGGGGTTGCTATAAACACTAGTAAAGTACACATCAATAACATGTATATCAAATATACTTATGTTCACTTTGCCATCCTTCTTATCTGCCAATCACTTAGGATAGTTCCGCTTCCAATGACCAGTCCTTTTGCAGTAGAAACACTTAGTCTCAGGCTTAGGACCAGACTTGGGCTTCTTCACTTGAGCAGCAACTTGCTTGCTGTTCTTTTTGAAGTTCCCCTTCTTCCCTCTGCCCTTTTCTTGAAACTAGTGGTCTTGTCTACCATCAACACTTGATGTTTTTCTCGATTTCTACCTTCGTCAATTTCCGCATTACGAAGAGCTTGGGAATCGTTTCCGTTATCCCTTGCATATCATAGTTCATCACGAAGTTCTATTAACTTGGTGATGGTGACTAGAGAATTCTGTCAATCACTATCTTATCTGGAAGATTAACTCCCACTTGATTCAAGCGATTGTAGTACTCAGACAATCTGGGCACATGCTCACTAGTTGAGCGATTCTCCTCCATCTTTTAGCTATAGAACTTGTTGGAGACTTCATATCTCTCAACTCGGGTATTTGCTTGAAATATTAACTTCAACTCCTGGAACATCTCATATGCTCCATAACGTTCAAAACGTCTTTGAAGTCCCGATTCTAAGCCATTAAGCATGGTGCACTAAACTATCAAGTAGTCATCATATTGAGCTAGCCAAACGTTCATAACGTCTGCATCTGCTCCTGCAATTGGTCCGTCACCTAGCGGTGCATCAAGGACATAATTCTTCTGTGCAGCAATGAGGATAAACCTCAGATCACGGATCCAGTCCGCATCATTGCTACTAACATCTTTCGACACAATTTTCTCTAGGAACATATCAAAATAAACACAGGGAAGCAACAACGCGAGCTATTGATCTACAACATAATTTGCAAAATACTACCAGGACTAAGTTCATGATAAATTTAAGTTCAATTAATCATATTACTTAAGAACTCCCACTTATATAGACATCCCTCTAATCCTCGAAGTGATTACTGTTGGGTTTCGTAGTAATTTCAAAAATTTCCTACGCACACGCAAGATCATGGTGATGTATAGCAACGAGAGGGGAGAGTGTTGTCTACATACCCTTGTAGACCGTAAGCGGAAGCGTTAGCACAACGCGGTTGATGTAGTCGTACGTCTTCACGGCCCGACCAATCAAGCACCGAAACTACGGCACCTCCGAGTTCTAGCACACGTTCAGCTCGATGACGTCCCTCGAACTCCGATCCAGCCGAGTGTCAAGGGAGAGTTCCGTCAGCACGACGGCGTGGTGACGATCTTGATGTTCTACCGTCGCAGGGCTTCGCCTAAGCACCGCTACGATATTATCGAGGTGGACTATGGTGGAGGGGGGCACCGCACACGGCTAAGAGATCCAAGGGATCAATTGTTGTGTCTTTGGTGCTAGCCCTGCCCCTCTATTTATATGTTGAGCCCCGGGGTCGAAACTTGGAGCAAAAGCCTCCTCAAAGTCGGTTTTTCCCGAAAGGCAAGAGTCCCACTCGGACTCCAGGACCAAACGCCACAATCCTTGGCGTCTGGCCTAGACGCCATGGGCCTCGGCGTCTGGCCTAGGGCCAGACGCTAGGGTCTCCGGCGTTTGGCCCCCTGGACTCCGCAAAACTCCTTTTGCACCGATCTAAAGCCTCATGGGCTTGACCCCTTGGCCTAACCATATCATCCAATATATGAATCTTTACGTCTCGACCATTTCGAGACTCCTCGTCATGTCCCCAATCTCATCCGGGACTCCGAACTCCTTCGGTACATCAAAACATGTAAACTCATAGTATAACTGTCATCGTAACCTTAAGCGTGCGGACCCTACGGGTTCGAGAACAATGTAGACATGACCGAGACACGTCTCCGATCAATAACCAATAGCGGGACCTGGATGCCCATATTGGCTCCTACATATTCTACGAAGATCTTTATCGGTCAGACCGCATAACAACATACGTTGTTCCCTTTGTCATCGGTATGTTACTTGCCCGAGATTCGATCGTCGGTATCCAATACCTAGTTCAATCTCGTTACTGGCAAGTCTCTTTACTCGTTCCGTAATACATCATCTCACAACTAACATATTAGTTGCAGTGCTTGCAAGGCTTATGTGATGTGCATTACCGAGAGGGCCCAGAGATACCTCTCGGACAATCGGAGTGACAAATCCTAATCTCGAAATACGCCAACCCAACATCTACTTTTGGAGACACCTGTAATGCTCCTTTATAATCACCCAGTTACGTTGTGACGTTTGGTAGCACCCAAGGTGTTCCTCCGGCAAACGGGAGTTGCATAATCTCATAGTTATAGGAACATGTATAAGTCATGAAGAAAGCAATAGCAACATACTAAACGATCAGGTGCTAAGCTAATGGAATGGGTCATGTCAATCAGATCATTCAACTAATGATGTGACCTCGTTACTCAAATAACAACTCTTTTGTCTATGGTTAGGAAACATAACCATCTTTGATTAACGAGCTAGTCAAGTAGAGGCATACTAGTGACACTCTGTTTGTCTATGTATTCACACATGTATTATGTTTCCGGTTAATACAATTCTAGCATGAATAATAAACATTTATCATGATATAAGGAAATAATAACTTTATTATTGCCTCTAGGGCATATTTCCTTCAGTCTCCCACTTGCACTAGAGTCAATAATCTAGTTCACATCGCCATGTGATTTAACAGCAATAGTTCACATCACCATGTGATTAACACCCATAGTTCACATCGCTATGTGACCAACACCCAAAGGGTTTACTAGATTCAGTAATCTAGTTCACATCGCTATGTGATTAACACCCAAGGAGTACTAAGGTGTGATCATGTTTTGCTTGTGAGAGAATCTTAGTCAACGGGTCTGCCACATTCAGATCCTCATGTATTTTGCAAATTTCTATGTCAACAATGCTCTGCATGGAGCTACTCTAGCTAATTGCTCCCACTTTCAATATGTATCTAGATCGAGACTTAGAGTCATCTAGATTAGTGTCAAACTTGCATCGGCGTAACCCTTTACGACGAACCTTTTTTCACTTCCATAATAGAGAAACATATCCTTATTCCACTAAGGACAATTTTGACCGCTGTCCAGTGATCTACTCCTAGATCACTATTGTACTCCCTTGCCAAACTCAGTGCAGGGTATACAATAGATCTGGTACACAGCATGGCATACTTTATAGAACCTATTACTGAGGCATAGGAAATGACTTTCATTCTCTTTCTATTTTTTTTGCTGTGGTCGGGATTTGAGTCTTACTCAATTTCATACCTTTGCAACACAGGCAAGAACTCTTTCTTTAACTGTTCCATTTTGAACTATTTCAAAATCTTGCCAAGGTATGTACTCATTGAAAATCTTATCAAGCGTCTCGATCTATCTCAATAGATCTTGATGCTCAATATATAAGTAGCTTTTTACTGAGGTCTTTTCTTTTTAAAGAACTCCTTTAAAACACTCCTTTATGCTTTGCAGAAAAATTCTACATCATTTCTGATCAACAATATGTCACTCACATATACTAATCAGAAAGGCTGTAGTGCTCCCACTCACTTTATTGTAAATACAGGCTTCATCGTAAGTCCATATAAAACTATATGCTTTGATCAACTTATCAAAGCGTATATTCCAACTCCGAGATGCTTGCACCAGTCCATAGATGGATCGCTGGAGCTTGCACATTTTGTTAGCACCTTTAGGATTGACAAAACCTTCTGGTTGCATCATATACAACTCTTCTTTAATAAATCCATTAAGGAATGCAGTTTTGACATCCATTTGCCAGATTTCATAAAATGTGGCAATTGCTAACATGATTCAGATAGACTTAAGCATCGATACGAGTGAGAAAACCTCATCGTATTCAACACCTTGAACTTGTTGAAAACTTTTGCAACAAGTCGATCTTGGTAGATAGTAACACTACTATCAGTGTCCGTCTTCCTCTTGAAGATCCATTTATTTAACATGGCTTTGCTGATCATCGAGCAAGTCAATCAAAGTCCATACTTTGTTGTCATACATGGATCATATCTCAGATTTTATGGCCTCAAGCCATCTCGCGGAATCTGGGCTCATCATCGCTTCCTCATAGTTCGTAGGTTCATCATGGTCTAGTAACATGACTTCCAGAACATGATTACTACACCACTCTGGTGCAGATCTTACTCTGGAAGACCTACGAGGTTCTGTAGTAACTTGATCTGAAGTTTTATGATCAATATCATTAGCTTCCTCACTAATTGGTGTATTTGTCACAGGAACTGATTTCTATGATGAACTACTTTCCAATAAGGGAGCAGGTACAGTTACCTCATCAAGTTCTACTTTCCTCCCACTCACTTCTTTCGAGAGAAACTCCTTCTCCAGAAAGGATCCATTTTTAGCAACGAATATCTTGCCTCCGGATCTGTGATAGAAGGTGTACCCAACAATTTCCTTTGGGTATTCTATGAAGACGCACTTCTCCGATTTGGGTTCGAGCTTATCAGGATGAAACTTTTCCACATAAGCATCGCAGCCCCAAACTTTAAGAAACGACAACTTGGGTTTCTTGCTAAACCACAATTCTTATAGTGTTGTCTCAACGGATTTAGATGGTGCCCTTTTAACGTGAATGCAGCTGTCTCTAATGCATAACCCCAAAACGACAATGGTAAATCAATAAGAGACATCATAGATCGCACCATATCCAATAAAGCGCGGTTACGACGTTCGGACACACCATAACATTGTGGTGTTCCAGGTGGCGTGAGCTATGAAACTATTCCACATTGTTTTAATTGAAGACCAAACTCGTAACTCAAATATTCGTCTCTGTGATCAGATCGCAGAAACTTTATTTTTCTTGTTACGATGATTTTTCCACTTCACTCTGAAATTCTTTGAACCTTTCAATTATTTCAGACTTATGTTTCATCAAGTAGATATCCCCATATCTGCTCAAATCATCTTGTGAAGGTCAGAAAATAATGATACCTGCTGTAAGCCTTTCATCGGACCACATACATCGGTATGTATGATTTCCAACAAATCTGTTGCTTGCTTCATTGTTCCGGAGAACGGCGTTTTAGTCATCTTGCCCATAAGGCATGGTTCGCAAGCATCAAGTGATTCATAATCAAGTGATTCCAAAATCCCATCAGTATGGAGTTTCTTCATGCGCTTTACACCAATATGACCTAAACGGCAGTGCCATAAATAAGTTGCACTATCATTATTAACTTTACATCTTTTGGTTTCAATATTATGAATATGTGTATCACTAAGATCGAGATCCAATGAACTATTTTCATTGGGTGTGTAACCATATAAAGTTTTATTCATGTAAACAGAACAACAATTTATTCTTTTACTTAAATGAATAACCGTATTACAATAAACATGATCAAATCATATTCATGCTCAACGCAAACACCAAATAACACTTATTTAGTTTCAACACTAATCCCGAAATTATAGGGAGTGTGCGATGATGATCATATCAATCTTGGAACCACTTCCAACACACATCGTCACTTCACCCTTAACTAGTCTCTGTTTATTCTGCAACTCCCGTTTCGAGTTACTAATCTTAGCAACTGAACTAGTATCAAATACTTAGGGTTTGCTATAAACACTAGTAAAGTACACATCAATAACATGTATATCAAATATACTTATGTTCACTTTGCCATCCTTCTTATCCGCCAATCACTTGGGGTGATTCCGTTTCCGGTGACCAGTCCCTTTGCAGTAGAAGCATTTAGTCTCAGGCTTAGGACCAGACTTGGGCTTCTTCACTTGAGCAGCAACTTGCTTGCCGTTCTTCTTGAAGTTCCCCTTCTTCCCTTTGCCCTTTTCTTGAAACTAGTGGTCTTATCAACCATCAACACTTGATGTTTTTCTTGATTTCTACCTTCATTGATTTCATCATCACGAAGAGCTTGGGAGTTGTTTCCGTTATCCCTTGCATATTATAGTTCATCACGAAGTTCTACTAACTTGGTGATGGTGACTAGAGAATTCTGTCAATCACTATCTTATCTGGAAGATTAACTCCCACTTGATTCAAGCGATTGTAGTACCCAGACAATCTGAGCACATGCTCACTAGTTGAGCGATTCTCCTCCATCTTTTAGCTATAGAACTTGTTGGAGACTTCATATCTCACAACTCGGGTATTTGCTTGAAATATTAACTTCAATTCCTGGAACATCTCATATGGTCCATGACGTTTAAAACGTCTTTGAAGTCCCGATTCTAAGCCGTTAAGCATGGTGCACTTAAACTATCAAGTAGTCATCATATTGAGCTAGCCAAACGTTCATAACGTCTGCATCTGCTCCTGCAATAGGTCCGTCACCTAGCGGTGCATTAAGGACATAATTCCTCTGTGCAGCAATGAGGATTTAACCTCAGATCACGGATCAAATCCGCAACATTGCTACTAACATTTTTCAACACAATTTTCTCTAGGAACATATCAAAATAAACACAGGGAAGCAACAACGCGAGCTATTGATCTACAACATGATTTGCAAAATACTACCAGGACTAAGTTCATGATAAATTTAAGTTCAATTTAATCATATTACTTAAGAACTCCCACTTAGATAGACATCCCTCTAATCCTCTAAGTGATTACGTGATCCAAATCAACTAAACCATAACCGATCATCACGTGAGATGGAGTAGTTTTCAATGGTGAACATCGTTATGTTGATCATATCTACTATATGATTCACGCTCGACCTTTCAGTCTCCGTGTTCCGAGGCCATATCTGCATATGCTAGGCTCGTCAAGTTTAACCTGAGTATTCTGCGTGTGCAAAACTGGCTTGCACCCGTTGTAGATGGACGTAGAGCTTATCACACCCGATCATCACGTGGTGTCTGGGCACGACGAACTTTGGCAACGGTGCATACTCAGGGAAAACACTTCTTGATAATTTAGTGAGAGATCATCTTATAATGCTACCGTCAATCAAAGCAAGATAAGATGCATAATAAGATAAACATCACATGCAATCAATATAAGTGATATGATATGGTCATCATCATCTTGTGCTTGTGATCTCCATCTCCGAAGCACCGTCATGATCACCATCGTCACCGGCGCGACACCTTGATCTCCATCGTAGCATCGTTGTCGTCTCGCCAATCTTATGCTTCCACGACTATCACTACCGTTTAGTAATAAAGTAAAGCATTACATCGCGATTGCATTGCATACAATAAAGCGACAACCATATGGCTCCTGCCAGTTGCCGATAACTCGGTTACAAAACATGATCATCTCATACAATAAAATTCAGCATCATGCCTTGACCATATCACATCACAACATGCCCTGCAAAAACAAGTTAGACGTCCTCTACTTTGTTGTTGCATGTTTTACGTGGCTGCTACGGGCTTAAGTAAGAACCAATCTCACCTACGCATCAAAACCACAACGATAGTTTGTCAAATAGACTCCGTTTTAACCTTCTCAAGGACCGGGCGTAGCCATACTCGGTTCAACTAAAGTTGGAGAGATAGTCGCCCGCAAGCCATCTATGTGCAAAGCACATCGAGGGAACCGGTCTCGCGTAAGCGTACGCGTAAGGTTGGTCCGGGTCGTCTCGTCCAACAATACCGCCGAAACAAAGTATGACATGCTGGTAGGCAGTATGACTTGTATCGTCCACAACTCACTTGTGTTCTACTCGTGCATATAATATCAACATAAGTAACCTAGGCTCGGATGCCACTGTTGGGTTTCGTAGTAATTTCAAAAATTTCCTACGCACATGCAAGATCATGGTGATGTATAGCAACGAGAGGGGAGAGTGTTGTCTACATACCCTTGTAGACCGTAAGCGGAAGCGTTAGCACAACGCGGTTGATGTAGTCGTACGTCTTCACGGCCCGACCGATCAAGCACCGAAACTACGGCACCTCCGAGTTCTAGCACACGTTCAGCTCGATGACGTCCCTCGAACTCCGATCCAGCCGAGTGTCAAGGGAGAGTTCCGTCAGCACGACGGCGTGGTGACGATCTTGATGTTCTACCGTCGCAGGGCTTCGCCTAAGCACCGCTACGATATTATCGAGGTGGACTATGATGGAGGGGGGCACCGCACACGGCTAAGAGATCCAAGGGATCAATTGTTGTGTCTTTGGTGCTAGCCCTGCCCCTCTATTTATATGTTGAGCCCCGGGGTCGAAACTTGGAGCAAAAGCCTCCTCAAAGTCGGTTTTTCCCGAAAGGCAAGAGTCCCACTCGGACTCCAGGACCAAACGCCACAATCCTTGGCGTCTGGCCCAAACGCCATGGGCCTCGGCGTCTGGCCCTGACGCCAGGGTCTCCGGCGTTTGGCCCCCTGGACTCCACAAAACTCCTTTTGCACCGATCTAAAGCCTCATGGGCTTGACCCCTTGGCCTAACCATATCATCCAATATATGAATCTTTACGTCTCGACCATTTCGAGACTCCTCGTCATGTCCCCAATCTCATCCAGGACTCTGAACTCCTTCGGTACATCAAAACATGTAAACTCATAATATAACTGTCATCGTAACCTTAAGCGTGCGGACCCTACGGGTTCGAGAACAATGTAGACATGACCGAGACACGTCTCCGGTCAATAACCAATAGCGGGACCTGGATGCCCATATTGGCTCCTACATATTCTACGAAGATCTTTATCGGTCAGACCGCATAACAACATACGTTGTTCCCTTTGTCATCGGTATGTTACTTGCCCGAGATTCGATCGTCGGTATCCAATACCTAGTTCAATCTCGTTACTGGCAAGTCTCTTTACTCGTTCCGTAATACATCATCTCACAACTAACATATTAGTTGTAGTGCTTGCAAGGCTTATGTGATGTGCATTACCGAGAGGGCCCAGAGATACCTCTCCGACAATCGGAGTGACAAATCCTAATCTCGAAATACGCCAACCCAACATCTACTTTTGGAGACACCTGTAATGCTCCTTTATAATCACCCAGTTACGTTGTGACGTTTGGTAGCACCCAAGGTGTTCCTCCGGCAAACGGGAGTTGCATAATCTCATAGTTATAGGAACATGTATAAGTCATGAAGAAAGCAATAGCAACATACTAAACGATCAGGTGCTAAGCTAATGGAATGGGTCATGTCAATCAGATCATTCAACTAATGATGTGACCTCGTTACTCAAATAACAACTCTTTTGTCTATGGTTAGGAAACATAACCATCTTTGATTAACGAGCTAGTCAAGTAGAGGCATACTAGTGACACTCTGTTTGTCTATGTATTCACACATGTATTATGTTTCCGGTTAATACAATTCTAGCATGAATAATAAACATTTATCATGATATAAGGAAATAAATAATAACTTTATTATTGCCTCTAGGGCATATTTCCTTCAATTACGTAATCCAAATCAACTAAACCATGTCCGATCATCACGTGAGATGGAGTAGTTTCATTGGTGAACATCACTATGTTGATCATATCTACTATATGATTCACGCTCGACCTTTCGGTCTCCGTGTTCCGAGGCCATATCTGTATATGCTTGGCTCGTCAAGTATAACCTGAGTATTCCGCGTGTGCAACTGTTTTGCACCCGTGGTATTTGAACGTAGAGCCTATCACACCCAATCATCACGTGGTGTCTCAGCACGAAGAACTTTCGCAACGGTGCATACTCACGGAGATCACTTCTTGATAATTAGTGAGAGATCATCTTATAATGCTACCGTCAATCTAAGCAAGATAAGATGCATAAAAGATAAACATCACATGCAATCAATATAAGTGATATGATATGGCCATCATCATCTTGTGCTTGTGATCTCCATCCTCGAAGCACCGTCGTGATCACCATCGTCACCGGGGCGACACCTTGATCTCCATCGTAGCATCGTTGTCGTCTCGCTAATCGCATGCTTCCACGACTATCGCTACCGCTTAGTGATAAAGTAAAGCATTACAGCGCGATTGCATTGCATATAATAAAGCGACAACCATATGGCTCTTGCCAGTTGCCGATAACTCGGTTACAAAACATGATCATCTCATACAATAAAATTTAGCATCATGTCTTGACCATATCACATCACAGCCCCGCAAAAACAAGTTAGACGTCCTCTACTTTGTTGTTGCAAGTTTTACGTGGCTGCTACGGGCTTAAGCAAGAACCAATCTTACCTACGCATCAAAACCACAACGATAGTTTGTCAACTTGGTGCTGTTTTAACCTTCGCAAGGACCGGACATAGGCACACTCAGTTCAACTAAAGTTGGAGAAACTGTCACCCGCTAGCCACCTTTGTGCAAAGCACGTCGGGAGAACCGGTCTCGCATAAGCGTACGCGTAATGTCGGTCCGGGCCGCTTCGTCCAACAATACCGCCGAACCAAAATATGACATGCTGGTAAGCAGTATGACTTATATCGCCCACAACTCACTTGTGTTCTACTCGTGCATATAACATCAACACATAAAACCTGGCTCGGATACCACTGTTGGATTTCGTAGTAATTTCAAAAAAATTCCTACGCACACGCAAGATCATGGTGATGCATAGCAACGAGAGGGGGAGAGTGTGATCTACGTACCCTTGTAGATCGACAGCGGAAGCGTTAACTTGGTTGATGTAGTCGTACGTCTCCACGGCCCGACCGATCAAGCACCGAAACTACGGCACCTCCGAGTTCTAGCACACGTTCAGCTCGATGACGATCCCCGGACTCCGATCCAGCAAAGTGTCGGGGAAGAGTTCCGTCAGCACGACAGCATGGTAAACGATCTTGATGTTCTACCGTCGCAGGGCTTCGCCTAAGCACCGCTACAATATTATCGAGGACTATGGTGGAAGGGGGCACCGCACACGGCTAAGAATATGATCACGTGGATCAACTTGTGTCTCTAGGGGTGCCCCTTGTCTCCGTATATAAAGCCTCAAAGGAGGGGGCCGGTCGGCCATCATAGGGCGCGCCAGGAGGAGTCCTACTCCTTCCGGGAGTAGGACTCCCCCCTTTCCTAGTTGGAATAGGATTCGCGGAGGGGGGAAAGAGGAGAGAGAGAGGAGGAAGGGGGGCCGGCCCCCTCTCCTTGTCCTATTCGGACCAAGGGGGGAGGGGCGCGCGGCCCACCTCTGGCCACCTCTCCTCTCTTCCACTAAGGCCCACTAAGGCCCATATACATCCCGGGGGGTTCCGGTAACCTCCCGGTACTCCGGTAAAATCCCGATTTCACCCGGAACACTTCCGATATCCAAACATAGGCTTCCAATATATCAATCTTTATGTCTCGACCATTTCGAGACTCCTCGTCATGTCCGTGATCACATCCAGGACTCCAAACAAACTTCGGTACATCAAAATGCATAAACTCATAATATAACTGTCATCGTAACCTTAAGCGTGCGGACCCTACGGGTTCGAGAACAATGTAGACATGACCGAGACACGTCTCCGGTCAATAACCAATAGCGGAACCTGGATGCTCATATTGGCTCCTACATATTCTATGAAGATCTTTTATCGGTCAGACCGCATAACAACATACGTTGTTCCCTTTGTCACCGGTATGTTACTTGCCCGAGATTCGATCGTCGGTATCCCATACCTAGTTCAATCTCGTTACCGGCAAGTCTCTTTACTCGTTCCGTAATACATCATCCCGCAACTAACTCATTAGTTGCAATGCTTGCAAGGCTTCAGTGATGTGCATTACCAAGAGGGCCCAGAGATACCTCTCCGACAATCGGAGTGACAAATCCTAATCTCGAAATACGCCAACCCAACATGTACCTTTGGAGACACCTGTAGAGCACCTTTATAATCACCCAGTTACGTAGTGACGTTTGGTAGCACACAAAGTGTTCCTCCGGCAAACAGGAGTTGCATAATCTCATAGTCATAGGAACATGTATAAGTCATGAAGAAAGCAATAGCAACATACTAAACGATCGGGTGCTAAGCTAATGGAATGGGTCATGTCAATCAGATCATTCAACTAATGATGTGATCCCGTTAATCAAATGACAACTCTTTGTCCATGGTTAGGAAACATAACCATCTTTGATTAACGAGCTAGTCAAGTAGAGGCATACTAGTGACACTCTGTTTGTCTATGTATTCACACATGTATTATGTTTCCGGTTAATACAATTCTAGCATGAATAATAAACATTTATCATGATATAAGGAAATAAATAATAACTTTATTATTGCCTCTAGGGCATATTTCCTTCAAATTATTGAGATCCAACTAAGCCACCTACAACTAAAGCCCCTAAGCTCATGCAATTCAGGAAAAAAAATCAAGGTTGACCTATCAAAGGCCTTATCATAGTCTAGTTTAAGAACTACCCCTTTGTCCTGAGATTACAGCAAAGAATCGATTACTTCATGACAAGTGACAACACTTTCTAGGATGCACCTCTCTTTGATAAAGGCTGGTTGATTTACTAGAAATTATCTTATCCATGATTAGAACTTTGGTGAAGGTCTTAAAAACGTAGTTAAGGAGACTTATTGGCCCACCTTTTCTATAGTGGTAGCCAATAGCTCTTTAGGTATCATGGCAATCATGGCGAAATCATTAGATATCTAGTGTTCTCTCAGAAAAATCTTTGAACAAGGCCATTAAGTAAGACTTAACTAAATCCCTAAAGTGATGGTAGAAAAGGAAGGGAATCCCATTAGACCTGGCCCCATCAACATATGACTCAAAGACCTCTTAACCTCTTCTTAAAAAAAAAGGAACATCAAGCATCCTATTCTCGTAATTAGTTAGGAGGTCAGTATCCTAGAAAAGCTCATTAGCTGATAAGAAACATATTCTACCTTCTTTACTACATAACTTTTTGTAGTAGTATAATGCTACATAAAGCATGTCGTTAGTTTTAGTAACAGGACCATCAGGGCCTTGGAGGGTATGAACCAGCATCTTACTCCTCCTATGGTTAGCTAGTGCATGGAAATAAGTAGTATTCTTATCACCCTCCTTGATATCCCTATCTCTAGATCTTTGTCTAACCTTAGTTTCTTCTTTTAACCAAATTTTGTTCATCTCTAACTTAATCCGTTTCATTCTATCCAACTCGTCGGGAGAGAGCGCAATAGTTTCAACTTTGATGTCAAGACTATCATACTCCAACATCATATCCTTCTTGAGGTTTCTAAGTTCAGCCTCTATGTTGGAACTCCAACCTTTAACGGCTTTTCTAAGATTCCTAAATTTACTTTTCCAGATGTTGATTAGAAGGTCTACCACTCACAGGTTTGTTCCAGGCATTGGTAACTACAGTTCTAAAGTCCTCTCTCAATAGCCACCATATTTCAAATTTATAACTGGAACTTTTTGGTAGATGACCCGAACGAGAATCCCAAAAGGTGTTGTGACCGCCCAATCTAGGCAAGGCATGTATGATAGCTAAAGGAAAGAGGGAGTCAAGTTCAAATACTCCTTGCAACAGCAAGAAAAAAATATCAAAGACAACACTCTAAAAATAATGGGAGTTTAGCTTTCTAGGAAATGCACCTCTCATAACCAATTAATTCAACAACATGTTCAATATTGCACGAAACAAATGTTCTATAATTCCCCGCTAGAAGTTTCATTTCGTTGGGACTTGAACGACTAGAAATTAGTGGTGTGAAAGAAGCTACTCCACCACCTTTGTTGTTATTGACCTAACACAAGGGGGAGATGATTTTTGATGGAACTCACACCTTGCAATTCTCGATTATCTTGATGTATCATGAGTGTAAATTAGGGGCCCATATGCTTTTTTTTTTTAAAAACAGCAAAAAAATGCTTTTATTGTTGCTTTTGCTTGGTCTAAACGGTTGTTTTGCTACTTACACCCATAAAAAAAATTTAACCGGTCAAACGCTACCAGTCTCGATCAAATGAACATTGATACTGCAAGAATAACTATCCTACCTATGAGATACTGCTTAGTCCTACATGGAATCTACATGGCAAACTGTCAAAGCCAAATCAAGTCACCGAAAGTCTAAGAAACTAGCCATGGTCAACAAATCAAAGAAGACGTACCTAAATAAAAGGGAAAAAGAAAGCTTCAAGACCCATGAGAAAGAAGCCCATTAGGTGGATGGTCATGCGGGCCCAAGAGTAAGAGGACCATGCAACACCACCTCGGCACCTCCTCCTTCCAAATCCACCATGGAGGCATGGACGCAACAAGGGGGAGGGGGAGGGGTGTTAGCGCGATCATTCTCTGTAAGAGTTCATCACCATCTAATCGTCAATGACTGATTGTGATTTAGAATGACAAGGTGATACTAGATTCATGTTCGAAAATCTGGTTGATCACATGGCATAGCATGCATGTGTGGCCGTCTAGTCTTCGGAGCGGTTCTCCTCTACCTTGATTTATGTTTAGTCCCATGCCTTTGAACACTTAAGACACTCCCTCAGTAAAAAAATATAAGAGCGTTTAGGTAAGTTAGACTTTGTAAACATTCCAGTATGTATATTCTTTATTATTATTTTGTAATTGTGCGAAACAAGGCGGTGCGATCGACGAAGGGGAGCGTCGCCTTCCGGCGCACTGTTACTTGTGACAGAAAGAACAGGGGCGAAAAATATCTTCTCGAGGAGCACAGAGCAAGTTGCTTGGCAGATGACAGGCGGGGCCGGGGCTATTCCACGGACTACTGTAGAATGGGGGCTGGGATGGAGCGGGCGGGTAGCGACATGCCACCCCACCCCACCCCGCGCTAGGCCAGCGGATGGATGGATGGATGGATGGATGATGCCGCGCGCCCGACGAAAGCTATGGCGGCAACGGGCGGCCTTTTCGTTGGGCGAAAGGAACGGAACCGAAATCTTATCGGTACCGCCGGGACGGGTGTGTCGCCTCGTCTCGCCTATCTATCTGTCTGTGTGGGGCGGGGGCGCGGTGGCCGCCGTTCCATCCATCCATCCATCGGTGATGGATCCATCGGTGGTGCTGTGCCCATCCTCCATCCTCCATCCTCCATCCTGGCTGACAAACACATCCAAGCGGCTACTTGCCCGCTTGCGCGTGCATGTAGGCCAACCGCGTCATCTTATCTCCCTCCCATCATTGCCTCCTCCTCCTCCTCCTCCTGATCTATCCAGCTGCTCGTCCGGTGGCGCATCCCATCTCCTCCTCATCCCTTCTTTCTCCGGTGGTGCCGGCGCCGCCTGTCCGCGCCGGAGGAGGAGCCAGGGAGCTTCGCTTGGCGCTCGGCGGGAGGTGGTCGATCGTGTTCGTGCATGATCAGGGCGAGGGCAGCTGGCTGCGCTTTTGGAGGAGGAAGAAAGCAGTGATCCATGCATGGATGGCAAAGACCTCATCTCACCGTCCGACCTGCCGCCATTCTATGGCCAGCAGCAGCAGCAGCAGCAGCACCTCCGCATGCTCGGCGGCACCGGCGGCGGCGGGGGGCAGCATAGCCCCTCCTCGCTCGCCGGGATGCACTCCGTCATCCGCCCCATGCCCAACATGAGCATGAGCCCCACCGCCATCCTCCAGTCCATCGGCGGCGGCGCCTCCTCCCTCGCCGGCATGCAGTTCAACATGGACAACACCACGTCCCCTTCCTCCATGTTGCAGCACGCCGGCAACATGGGCGGCTCTGTTTCTGGCTCGGGCACGACGATGCCGGTGGCCAGCCCGCCGCCGGAGCCCGTCAAGCGGAAGCGGGGCAGGCCGCGCAAGTACGGGCCCGACGGCGCCATGAAGCACCACATGTCCTCGTCTTCCTCGTCGGCGCATCATCAGCAGCAGCAACATCAGATGATGGTCGCGCCTCAGCAGAGGATGGGGTCGATGGCCGGGCAGGGCATGGCGGGCGGGCTCGACGACGCGGCCCAGAAGAAGAAGCGCGGCCGACCGCCAGGCACCGGGAAGAAGCTCTCCTCACCCAGCAGTAAACCCTCCGGTCAGTACATATATACACCCAATTCTGAATTTTATTTATTTCTTGTAAAGTCTGAATTTTATATATGCACTGTCCTACTTAAGGTGATTAATTCAGATTTCTATCAAATTCCAATCTACTGCCTGCCAATTGTCAACAGAACATCTGTACTGTGCAGTACCTGCTGTAGCAAAGGAATGTTGATTTTTGATGATTTTAACAGTGTCATTAGCCTAATTTGCTTATCAGTTGCTGCCATCTTAGAAATCATTTGTTCGTATTTTAGTTTTAAATACATCCATTTTGATCCATTTCCGCGACAAGTAATTCCGGACGGAGGGAGTAGTTTGTATGCACACTCTGAAGTCTGATTTGGGCTGGAGACATAGCAAAAAAAACCTTCAACTGTCACAGCATAGTCTGCAGTTCACTGAAACCACAACGAATAAAATTAATTCCTGATGGTTATCTTCCTTTTCTGGGGTCTCCTGATCATCATCTATGTTGCTGAAAATTGTTATTTTGTCCAGGCAATGCGTTCCCTGGTTCAGCTGGAACGAGCTTTACTCCCCACATCATCACAGCATCTCCTTCAGAGGTATGCACGCAATGCAAAACTGGGACAATGCCACCTAAATTCTATTCTATTCCTCTGTTACCCTGCTGCACCTGATGAACTGACAGACAGAATCATATCAATTGCCTTGACAGGACGTCGCGGGGAAGATCGCGGCATTCGCGAACCAGTCACCGAGGGCGGTGTGCGTGCTCTCAGCGATGGGGTCCGTCTCCAGGGCCGTCCTGCGCCACCCGGCAGATCATCCTCCTTCCTACAATAACCCTGCCATTTACGAGGTAAGCGACCATCCTATATGCATATCAAAGGAGTGATGCACCTGAGACTTATAAGTAACCCTGCATGATGTGAATGTTTGTAGGGATTGTATGAAATCCTGAGTTTATCCGGCTCTTACAATCTGAACGAGGGCCAGCAAAATCAAACCGACGGGATCAGCGTCACGCTCTGCAGCCCGGAGAGGCATGTCATTGGAGGTGTCCTGGGTGGAGCATTGGTGGCTGCCAGTACTGTGCAGGTAACAGCAATCTACTAGATCAGCCTCATCTGCTAAGATTCAGACATGGAACCAAGCTCCTGCATCCAGATCAACCTCATTTGCTAAGATTCAGACATACAACATAAAAGTTTCTAATCCTGTTTGGCATTGTGCAGGTGGTGCTAGGGACTTTTGTGCAAGGAGGATCCAAATCAAAGTCCAAGAAAGCCGCGAAACCACCAGCTTTCGGTCCCGACTCGCTCACCGGCGCTGGGCCAGATGTGGTGTCGCCCAGCTCAGGACATAACCAAAACCTAACGTCGCCGCCCTCCGTTGTATCAACGGGAGGGTGGCCTAGCTCTGGGATATTTGACACACGAAGTTCCAACATTGATATCAACTCTTCTAGAGGATAGCTCATATTTGTCGACACTTCCATCTCTTGAGAGATTTTTCTGTTCCCAAAAAGAATACCAAATGTATACTTTGGAATAGCCCATTCGGTTTTTGAGATCATTCTTATAGATTACTCTCCAGGCTGTGTTTTGTTGCATCGATATAATTTTGTTTATATTTCAGCGAAATGTTATTTCCTTTCACCGTGTAGAAAACAGAGTAGCATACAACAGACTGGAGTTACTCTTGATAGAGCAAGTGTACATACACATACAGTAGCAGAAAGAACAGATGACACATACACATGACACGCCGACGCATGATCTTCCCTGGAGATATACCTCAAACCTCCAACAGCTTCTTGATGTCATTCTGCGGAAACAACATTCACCAAGTGAATTACCGTTCTGTTGGAGACGAGGAATACAGAAAATAAACTGTTGAGTTAGAGCATCACCTCAATGCCGAGTGGGGACCAGGTCGGTGCATATCGGTTCATGACGTGCCCCTCTTTGTCAACTAGAAACTTGGTGAAGTTCCACTTGATACGTTCTCCAAATAGACCGCCCCTCTCTGACTTCAAGAACTTGTACAGTGGGGCAGCATTGTTGCCGTTCACGTCAACCTGTTGTCAACTCAGAAATGTTTAGATAAAAAATAAGTGCATTTGTGTTTGGAAGCTAGCACGCACACAGAAATGGAAACAAAGATTTTCGCTGGAATAGACCTTGCGAAAAATAGGAAACTCTGCTTGGAAGCGATTGCAAGCAAACTCCACAATCTTCTCATCGCTATCTGGTTCCTGTCCAGCAAATTGATTGCAGGGGAACGCCAATATCTCCAATCCTAATTGCAGCAGAAAACACGCAACGATAAATGAAGATTGAAGACGAAGTATAAAATGCAAGTTATTTGACCTGCACAATGGCACATCTTGTCTTACTATTTATTTATAACTCATCATACTAAAGACTTGCAGCCTAACATAAACTGTAGATTTCTCTTCTATCATTTTTTTTAAGGTCTTCTATCATTATTTAGCCCAAGGTTGGTTCCAATCTCAAATCTGAAAACTAACTCAACTTGAATAGTTGGATCCAAATATAGCATAGCTTCTGTAATATCTGTTTGATGGGAAGCAAACTGTTGATCAGGTCCCACTTCTAGGACTTTTTGACACCACTGTAGTCTTGTAAAAGCAATATGACTTCAAAACACATTCAGTCATAGTATAAGCCTATACCTGAGAAGCCATGCTCTTGACCAGCTAGGCAAGCTACAGGTAAGTTCTGCTGCTGCTTTAGTAAGCAGGTGAAGTGTATTCTGTATGCACACATTATGACCGAGAAACCACTCAGATGCCACATCTGTTGTGCTGATTGGATTGCATTTCTTATGAGTTTCTACTCTCTAGTGAAGGCAAAGACAATGGATTTTTCTCTAAAAAAATGGAACATTCCCCGCGATGTACAAAAGTGATGCATCGAAGAGTTTTAATCATTCCCCACAACAAGATATAACCATACCATTTAAATACAAAGCATTTATATCATATATCGTGTTCAGTTTTAATACAAATAGCAAATGAACAAAAAACATGGTTAAGAACCGTACAACGTACCAAATTAGAATCTGCTAAACTACTAAATAAGGCTGGGGTGAATATAATGCATTAGATAGAGCTACTGCTATAGTGGAATGACATGTGCAAAGCTATAGAAAAGTAGGTACCTTTCTCCCTGTATTTCTCATAGAGCTGACCCAGTTCCGTGTAGTTGGAATTGGCCAGACCACTGCAGGGATATCAACTCAGGTGGTGTAAACACAGATTCAAACAGGAGGATTTCAAACTAAAACTGCAAAACACGCTACCATCGAGATGCGACATTCACAATAAGCAGGACTTTCCCCTTGTATCTGCTGAGCTCAACATCATTTCCTCTTACATCCTGCAGAGAAATCCCACGGGTGTTTCGGTTAGAAGGATGGCATGGAACTGTGAACTGTACATGAATGAAAACAAACGGACATACTGAATAATTTAATTATCTTCTTGTTCGCAAGCAAATCATCCACAAGAATATATGATGGATGAAC
>NC_041382.1:774009399-774053254 GCF_002162155.2 Triticum dicoccoides
GGGGGGGCAGAGGGAGGGATGGCAGGAGGACCTTAACGACGAAGTCATGGACGGAACCACCAAGCTTGGAGGATGACTCTGCCGCACCCATGTTTGCTCTCAGCAATACTGTAATGTTTCCACTTGAGAAGGATTGGAGAAGAGCCTTAAGCGGCAGCACTCTGAAGAACTTGTGACAAGTGGCAAGCACCTGTCCTGAGATTTATTTGTGCATCTCAGGAAGTCTTAGAATGTCTTAAAATTCCTCATTATTTGCAGTCCATATGCTGTCCACAGATTCTAATAAAAACCACACAAATTGCAAAGCATTGATATTTGAATGGGCTATTCCTGATTGAGAAATATTAATGGCAGAGAAGCTACAAAGAGAAGTAGACAAAATATTTTGGGCCTACAGTACACCAGCTACTACAATGACTTATTTTTGGACATTCTTTAAACGATGAGTTTTTAAAACTATTGTTAGAATGCAAACGGAAGGGGAAGAAAACAGTGTTACTCCACTGGTTTGGCCAAATGTAGAGTCATACGGAAACAGTTACAAAAGTTAAAACAGTATCCTTCCAATCAAGGCATAGCCGGAAAAAAATATCACGTCAAAATCACATAAGCACAAAAACCAAGGACAATCAGCCCAGCAGAAACTAGCCACAGAAATGCTTGTAGAAAGATGCAGTTACCCAAGTGGTTAGAAACACAGATGACCACAAAAACCATTCAAGCAGGGTACTGAACATTACACAGCAAGATATTTCATAAACAATCAGCATGCTTCCAAAACCTGGCAAGTCATGATAAGCTGTCGGCACATTATTCCCTGGATCCAGCACCTAATACGATAGGCAGACTCGAAGTCCTGAACGACAAACAGTCACAAATAATAACACGGCGAGTCGAGCTACAGCGACAGACATGGTGTAATTCTAGGGATTACAACGATAAGGCCACCAGATGGTAGCATCTTCACAGCATACTGTCTGTCCTCGCTGGCAGTCGCCTGAAGAAGTTTACTGGCGTTGATGGCAACCTGTGCCTGAACCTCGGGTGCCTCATGGCATAGAACCCTCCTAATGCTGCGAGAACCTGGAGCGGTGTGACGTACAGCACTATCGCGGCTATGAAACAGAATAGCACAAATATTGCTGTGGCCCGAGGATCCCTCCAACTGAGCAGTGCCTGAACTCTCTCCCCTTGGGTTGCGATATCGCCAACAACAGTCTGTATCCTTCCAGCAACACTCCTCAGCCTATCATACCTCATCCTTACAACCTCTTGGCTCCGGCTTGTGGGGAATGTGTCAAACTCTTCGTCGAGTTCATCTGGGTGAACAGCTTCTGCATGAGAGATCTTGGTGTTCATGTGTGGAGGGTAGCGAGGCCGGTAACGGTAGTTCCAGATCCCTATCAGGAACATGTACAAGAACACTGTTGGGAGTATGAGCTCTGGAAAGCACACCAGCATTATAAAGAGGATGTGAACCAGCACGGTGGTAATGGGGTTCTTCCATGCGCAGACACCACTGAACCACTTGCTGATGGCAAACAGGCCTGAGAAGACATTCATCAGCCTGAAGAAGTTTGCTTTGCTTCTCCTCATGCTCCACAAGTGAGAGTCAAAATCTGACATGTACTCAACAACTTCCTTCCTCAGAGGTGGCTCCATTCGGCTGAGACGGGCAGCCACAATCTGGACAGCTTGGTGGCGGAGCATGTCAACCTGAAGCACTGGTATTGGGCGTGCATAGTGCATCTTCGGCAGCAAAGGTCGGGAGTACAGGTATAGCATGTTGACCAATGACGTTGAGGAAAATCGTATGGCTAGGTGCAGTTCACCCATCTTCTTCACCCCTGATGGGTGCAGAACCAGGAGCGGATATGAGTGGGTGTATACTCGGCCAGTTTCAAGTGTTGAAAGGCGAATTCGGACCTTGCCGATTTTCGCATCTTTACCACTGGATGGCTTGTCCCCATTCCTCTCTCCAAGCTGGCCATTGTCAAAAGCACCAATAGTCAGGACAGTTGCCGGATCATAGACCTCCCAAGTGTACTGTTCATTGAACTTGGGGTTTGGATTGTTCATGATAGTACGTGTTCGCACCCACTTTGACCCATACTTTGCAACACAATAGGTGTCTGATGAACCTTTTCCATCACGTGTCTTCATAGGAACAATCCCCTGTGCACCAAGGACTCCAAGCTCAAGCAGACCAATCGACGGCTTCCAGAGTTGCTTGGCTGTTGGTCTGAGGTCACTGCTGTAGTTTGTAGACTCATCCAGAACATGATATCCTCCATCAAGGCAGAGACGGAGATGGAGCCGACTAGAGAACTTCTCTCTCTTTAGTTGATCTACATCAACAAGTACAGGCTTCTCAAGATTAAACCACTTCCCATGGACAATGCGGTCATCAGCCCGCCTATCAATCATCGTCAATGGTATAATTATCCGGCCAAGCGTCTCATCCTTGTTAGGAGCTACACGATCTTCAAGTGACAGAATAAGGTGATCCTCGAAAGGTTCAGCAGCCACAAACATAAGGTCTTCATTCCAAAATGGGTTGAAGTTTCTAGCCTGAACAGGTTTTGTCCTCCCATGCTGATGCCCCACCTGTGCTCTGACAAAAACATCTGGATAGCGGGTCTTATCATGTATGAGAATATCTTGGGCCTCAATTATATTAACTCGCAGGTACCACAGTCTGGGTGCATGGTAAACTTTCGACTTCATGTGTGTTACAGCAGATGGATCCTCAAGTGTAGCAGCATCTGAATGCCATGCATCAGGAAATGCCTCGTCAGCTTGGGTGCCAATCCAAACTGCCAGCATCAGCTCACCCCTTGACTTGTCCCCATCCTTATGAACAAGCCGGTACCATTCTGGAGCCAGTGGACTGTCAGGGGGCACACGTACTGGCACATCATTCAGATCGAATCGCACCATGCCAACAAAATCATCCCTGACAAGATCTTTGTCTTTGACCAACACTTCAATGACAGAGGCCTGCATACGTTCTCTAGAGAAAGCAAAGACAGCATTCCACTCAGGGTTCATCTGCTTCTCAAAGTGCTTAGTTATGCCCCTGTAGTTGCCAACTCTCACTTCCACGAAAGGATCCAGGCTCCCAGTGATGTCCATGTTAGGCAAGTCCCGTGCCTTGACCACACGCACAAACAGATACTGCATTCTCTCCACTAAGTCATAAGTACTAGCATGCTTCTCACCACCAATAACCCGACCACCAACAATCTGTCCACCACCGAGAAAGGGGCTGGTTTCTTTAAGTGCATAGTCCATGGGCTGCTGGGAGGCAGCTGAATACATCCTGACCATCTTGGGCTGTTGAGGTTGAGGTTTCATTTGCTCAACACCATACTTGGAGTTGGAGGGTTGCTCGGCAAAAGAGGCTGGAAGGTGGCCATGGTGCTGATGATGCTGTACATCCTTAGCTATGGTATGCAAGGTTCTCACTTCATCATGCCTGTGCTCTTGATGGCGCTGAGAAGCATTCAGATTAGTACCGGTTATATCAGCAGCAATCTGCTCAGCTTGAGTTGGAGGAGTATTGTTCGAAACAGGGTCCATTGCAGGAAGAGGGTTGGAAGCCCTGATGGAGGGGTCATTTGTGATGTACACTTTGAGGCCCAATTCCCCCTTGACACGGGAGAACATCCCACGCTTCTCCAGTGGATAGTGCATGATGACAGCATCGGTGAAGGGCACGAATGAGGTGCCAGCGATTCTGACCTTGCCAAGGAATGACCTGGAGCCTTCGATGGACTTGTGGATGTTGTAGACATATGCTTCAAGAGCGAGCTCGGGAAGATTTGTTGGATCAGAGACGTTGAAGTAGAAGCGCTCGTTCCAGACGGGGTTCAGGTCCTTCTCCTTGATGGCCGTGCGGAACCGCTGACCATCAAAGGTAAGCTCAACACAGGCGCTGGCAGAACCTTGCCCGTCCTTGGGCATGAGGTCATGAGCGCTTGCGACCTCCACGCCCAGCTTATACGACGCCATTGCTTTTGGTGATGATGTGTGATCTACTGCTGTGTACTGCACACATGAAAGAAAAGCACAGTTAGCGCCACTACCAAATGGTACAAACTGGCCACCACAGCCAAATAAGCACATATAAAAAGTAAAACACGGTTAGGTAGCACCCTGGCAAATGCAGCAATTTATCTTGCACAGCCAAATAAGCATACATATATAAAGAAAAGCACAGTTAGGTAGCAGCCTGGCAGATGCTACAAACTGAGTGTCACATCCAAATAAGAATAAAGACCAGGCTTAACAAGAAAATCTTATATGCTGCAGATGACTAAAGCGTCGCAATCACACTCGCATAACCACTCACTCCATAGATCGCCCCTGATCTACAGAAGAACCGGTGTGTTCCGGCTCCCCAAAGGGTGTGGTATTATTTCTATTTGCATGGTGAAATGAGAATCTCGGCAGGAGCAGTCCCCATCAAGCCTAGACATCCAGTCCACAGGACTAAACTAAATCTGCTTTCCAGTCAGCAAACAACCTCTAACGATGGCCTCAGACAGACTGCGACGCATCGGAGCTCACATCACAACTGAAGGCGACATACACGCACAGATCTAACCTGTGGATAATAAGCAGCATATATAAATAGTTAAGTAAAACAAAAATAAATATCCGAATGAGGGAGCCGCGACAAGCGCATCAAGCTTTTGGCGAAAAGGCAGCCAGACGGGGGCACCAACTTAGTACTCTAATAGTTTATTGAATCAATCACAGAATCAAAGGTGATTCGTGGATTTAGCACGGCAGTGCCACACCTAATGGATCCGTGAGAATATGCGAAAGGGAGCGCTTTGTATTTTCGTCGGCGCAGCAAGCGCGGCGGACACTTAATAAACCCCCGAGAAACCCCGGGATTCGGCGCACCGGCGGCGAGCGGACACTGCGAATCGAGGCGGGGCGGAGAGGGGCGAGGGCCGGGGCTCACCTCTGGAGCTGGAGACGCCCAGATCCGGGCGGATCTGGCCCAATGCAGCCGGAGAGCGCGGGCCGACGGAGCCGCGAGCGCGCTTCAGTCCGCCGCCATGCTGTCCGTCGCCGGGCCGGCTGGTCGTACGGGAGGGCGGCCGGCGGAGGAGGGGATTCGGAGGAGGCGGAGGGTCTGGGTTTTGCGTGGCGTGCGGGGGAAAGATGGGAGCTTTGCGTTGGGTGTGAGCGAGTGAGGAGGAGGGTCTCTCTTGCGTGGACTCAAGAGGAGGAGGGCGGAGACGCGTGGGTGAGGCGTGGGTCGGTCGCCGTCCTCGTCCTCGTCCTCGTCCTCGTGCGCCGCGCCGCGTCGGTTTCGGGTTCAGGTTCAGGTTCTGTGCGCGTGAATGGCCAATTTTCTTCCACTTTCAGACCCACTTGAGGATTTAGGGAGGGCGATCCAATATCTCCTTACTTATTTTTTATTTGTGCGGAAGGATTGAGTTGTTTGCTGAAATTTAAAGGTCCGGTACATCTTTCTCGAGGTGTAAGAGTTGGCGTCATGCTTCATGGGTCTCACACCTACTATTCGCCGATGATTGCTCGGTCTTTACACAGGCTACGGTTGAGGCTGCCACTAGGCTGCATAACATTTTGGATATCTATAAAACAGCTTCTGGTCAGATGGTCAACCGTAGTAAATCAGTCATTTTCTTTAGCGCAAATTGTACTGATGAGACAAAGGCAATGGTCCATGTGAATATGGAGATTGCGACGGAAGCATTAGTTGAGAAGTACCTTGGACTACCAACCGCCATTGATAAATCTTCTGATGTACAGTTTGAGCACATAGCAACAAATATTCGAAAATTGGTGAATGGGTATGTTCCTAAACTCTTAAGTAGTGCGGCAAGGGAAGTTTTGATTAAAGCGGTATGCCAAGCTATCCCAACTTATTCTATGAGCTGCTTTAGACTTTTCAAGAAATTGTGCAAGAAATTAACCAATATTGTGGCCCGCTTCTTTTGGGGGGGAGATGATAATAAGAGGGAATTGCATTGGAAGAAGTGGAAGGATATTGCAATACCTAAAGGAGAAGGAGGGATGGGTTTTAGGGATTTCGAATTATTCAACCAGGCTATGCTGGCGAAACAAGGCTGGAGGTTGCTTACATCACTAGATTCTCTATGCGCTAGAGTCTTAAAGGGTAAGTACTATCATGATCATGAATTTATGTCAGCTAAGAACAAAAGAGGATCCTCGCATATTTGGAGAGCCATTCTTCATGGCAGAGAGGGTCTAAAATTAGGCCTGATAAAGAGGGTTGGTGATGGTTCTTCTATTCACCCATGGGAGGATCCATGGATTCCTTTTAACCATGGTTTCAAACCCCTAATTCAGCTTCCTGATGCAGCTATCAGTAGGGTGGAAGAATTGATTGACGCAGACAATGGTGAATGGAATATGAATTTGATTAATGCAAATTTTGTGGAACCGGATGTTAGTGTAATATGCAGGATTCCGATTAGTAATTCAGCTGAGGATATTTGGGCTTGGCAACCAGAAAACATGGTCATTTCACTGTGAAATCGGCATATAGAGTTCTTCTCTCTAAAAGTCGTCAAACTTACCAGCCTGGGTCTAGCATCAATCAGGAGAAGGTATAGAAGAAAATGTGGAAACTTGAGGTCCCTCCCAAGGTGAAGAATTTCTGGTGGCGTATTATCCATGACTTTATACCCTGTCGTGCCGTTTTGAAGCGACGACATATGGAACGTATTGATTTCTGTGACACTTGTGGTCAACAGGAAACTACAATGCATGCTATCTTTGATTGCACTTGGGCAAGGATCTTCTGGGAGCAGGTGAAGTCCCTAACTGGCATAAAAATTCCTGACCTACATCCACACTCTTGGATGTTCGATGTGGTGGATGGTACAAAGATACCCCAATCTGAAGCTTGTATAATTTTAAGTGGAGCATGGGCGATCTGAACTGAACGAAATGCAAGAAAGCATGGAGAGTCTGGGCGCTGTATCATGCAATCAGTAAGATGAGTGATAGACTCGGTAATGGACTCAACAAGTGCTGGAAAAGTAAGCAAGCCGAAGCAATCAAAACAAATAAAATGGAATCCACCTGATGAAGGCGTGATGAAGATTAATGTAGATGCATCCTTTGATGATGTTTCTTGTCAAGGTTCGACTGGGATGGTTATTCGGGATAGGGAGGGTGCATTACTTCGTGCACAAGCCCTTTGGTATAATTTTGCAGCTAGCTCACAGTCCATGGAAGCGGAAGCAATTCGAGATGGGGTTCGAATGGCTATTGAGAGAGGTTTCAGCAAAGTTGAGGTGGAAACTGATGCTCAAGCTATTGTTAAGTTGTGGGAGTCAGATACCTTCGATCGTTCAGAGATAGCTGCCATTCTTCAAGAGATCAGGGAGCTTTCTGATCAATTTGAGAGTTTTAGGCTGAAATTCGTTCGTAGAGAAGCTAATGAAGCGGCTCATTTATGTGCGAAGCAGGCGACAAGTGTTAGGAGAAGATGTTTATGGCTTAATTACACTCCTGTTTTCCTAATGAACACGTTGTATCGTGACTGTTTGCCTGCTTAAGTAAGCAATAAAACTCTTTTATGTTGCAAAAAAAGGTTCGCCTCGGTTTTTTTTTGAAACATCGCCTCGGGTTCTTTGCTCCGCAATTTCTCGCCTCTTTCCCTTGCTGCCTCTCGTCGGAATTCGAAATAGCGGGAGGCCCGTTGGGTCTGACTTTGACCAACGGACGGCAGCTGGCGCTGTGATGACTCCACTTTTACCACCACGGCGCTACGCTATGGTGTGTACTGCCTCCACAATCCCCACCACTATT
The DNA here is from genome assembly GCF_002162155.2 of Triticum dicoccoides. NCBI lineage: Eukaryota > Viridiplantae > Streptophyta > Magnoliopsida > Poales > Poaceae > Triticum > Triticum dicoccoides. The sequence goes on from NC_041382.1 coordinate 774,017,224, forward strand.
AAATAATCAAATATAAATTTTCTTACGTGCACCCCGCAATTAGTCCCACAATACCCCACGATTCAGTCAGCACCATACGATTTGTCCATAAATCTCAATATAACAATCCTCATTGATTTAACAATTCTATGGTGTGCACTTGGCAATTTCCAATGACTAACCGTACTCCACCGAGGATAACACCCCACATCCCGCATCGGAAACTCCTACAATCACGCAGCGCATGCAATCTGAACTATCATCAGTTATCCTCTCTCCCTTCATTAACGCTCACCTCCCAATCTAATCAATTCCCGTCCGAAACCTCCATCCAAAAGCGAGAAATTCCCAAGAGCATGCAAGACGCCCGGCAATGCAAGCGAGCCGCTGCCACCGGGACGCGCGAGGAGCCCGTCATTGAGGAACCCAAAGCAACGCATGAGGGAGGGAGAACAGGGCACGCAGAGAAGAAGACGCGCCCAAGGTGGCTCCCGGCAACACGCACGCGGGCCGACCCTGTCCGGCGCCGGCGGTGCATGTCCCCAAGGATCAAGGGCGAACGCTCCCATGAATTTAGGTTGACTGACTGTGCTTTACCACAAAGGAAAATAACAAACTCTACGCCAATGTCCTCAACCCCTACAATCACGCTGCGGTGATGGATTTCTTCATCGGGGCCGACGGGGGCGGGCTGAAGCGTTGGAGATGTACCTCAGCGCGCACCGGCTGTTGCTCTTGGCCCACAACGGCGTGGCCCGTGCCGAGCGGCGGGCGGCGACGATGGCAGGCGACAACGGCGAGCTCCGGGCGGCAGGATGTGGGGGCCGGGGCCTAGGCGTGCCTTGTGCGACGCGGCTGGCAGCGGGCGGGACGAGGCCGTGGCTCTGTGCCCGACCAGGCGCATGGCAGCTGTGCCCGACCAGAGACCGGCGCCGGCGTACGCGGTCGGTGGGGTTCGCACAGCAGGGCCCCCGCGAGCTAGCGCATCGCGGCGACAGGCTCGGCCAGCATGGCTGGTGTACGGGGCACGAGGCGCACTGGTGAGCGGCGGCCTAGCTCGACCAAGCTGGTGACTTTGCTAATGACGCCGACGATCACGCGAGGATATCTCTCGGCTTGGCTTCTCGCCCGAGTGGTGCCACAGGCTCTCGCTGACCCACCATGTTTGTGCCACTCTCAGCTGCTCCTCTCCATGTGGTACCGGCAGCGGTGCATCCATGGAGCGGCGGCTCCGTGCACATGCTCTGAATGATGCCTCTGTGTCGCGTGTGTGTCTTGTGTGGTGCTGTTGCTCCGCGTGCACGCACACATGTTGCGTGTGCTCTGTTTGTATGATGGGTGAGGGGCGGCCTGTGCTTGCTTGTGCCTGGCGAGTGCCGACTGCACCTGCTGCTACTGATCAGTGCGGTGAAGCAGTTCACTACAAAGTACTCCCTCCGTTTCGATTTACTCGTCGTGGTTTTAGTTCAAATTTTATGGCCACTGCTAATGATACTATGACTAGAAGAACGCCCGTGCGTTGCAACGGGGCCACATTAACTTTAAGAGTTCAGTATTAATATTCTCATACATATCAATCCTTCTTCTCCTTCCGTCTGCCACCGAGACAGGGACCTAGACTTTGTGCTGCTCTTATTGATTTCAAACCCAGACGAGATGGGGTGGTGGGAGGGGGGACGAAAAAACCCAGACGAAACAAAGGAGAAGGAGAGCCTCATCAGTAGCATCATGGTGAATTTCAAACCTAGCGTTGTGCTCCGCCCAACGAACATGGACGCCGCCACCGCCGGCCCAGTGGAGCTCGAACCCGAGAAACTCTGCTGCTTGCTGGGAGGGGTCGGGGAGGGTCGGAGCACATGAGCATTGACGTGAAGACAGAGTAGGCCGGGGAGATTACTGTGCACGCCGCACAGCGACTTGGACCTCGGAGGGCCTTAGCTCTGTCAGGAGGAGGTCCCGAGTTCCTGCCGAGGACAGCCTGACGGGGGAGACGCACGGCCGCTCGCGCTGCCCGCAACGCGACCACGCCCTGCCCTAGGGTTCTGCGACGGCGGCAGCGTCGTCCACAGCCACACCCTCTCTGAGTCCTGCCCTGAACTGGGGTTCCGAGATGGCGGCGGTGGCGGAGGTCTCTGAGGTTGGAGAGGGGCAAGATGTAGGACGGCAGAGGCTGGAGCCTGGAGCGATGGCGGCGTTTCGGGATTGCAGGCAGGGGGACGTGCGAGGTGAGTGTTTTTTTCACCGGTTTATGTTGTGTTGCCTGCACGGATATATAGGAGAACAAATAGGTGGATTATAATTCCTTCCATTGTATAAGTGCTGGGAAAGGAAGCGAGGGACAAAAATCAATCGAGGGGCCTTTAAGAGTAGAGATTAGTTAATTGGATTTTTCTTTAAAGTCTGTTATTTGTTTTCTTAAATTTATTATATGTTTCCTAAATCAAATTGCATTGATGGGATGGATCGATTGATTTGGATAGTCTATTATTTGTTTCCTTCACATCCATTATATGTTTCCTAAAGCAAATTGCATTGATGAGATGGATCGTTTGATTTGGATGGATCGATTGATTTGTTTCCTTAAAATTGGATTTTTTTTAAAGTCTGTTATTTGTTTCCTTAAAATTTATTATATGTTTCCTAAATCAAATTGCATTCATGGGATGGATCGATTGATTTAGATAGTCTATTATTTGTTTCCTTCACATCCATTATATGTTTCCTAAAGCAAATTGCATTGATGAGATGGATCGTTTGATTTGGATGGATCGATTGATTTGTTTCCTTAAAATTGGATTTTTCTTTAAAGTCTGTTATTTGTTTCCTTAAAATTTATTATATGTTTCCTAAATCAAATTGCATTGATGGGAGGGTGACGCATGGAAAGTTATGATCCGTTAAGATTTTTTTCGTTGTGTGAGAGGGTGACGCGAAACAAAACCGGTGGGGTAGGGGAGGGACGAAAAAAACCAGCGAAATGAAACAGGTGGGAGGTGGGAGGAAGTACCAAAGAAGTACCAAAAAAACCGGGTGAGGTGGGACGAAAAAAAACCTGGAAGCGCGTCTACCAACTGCTCCATTAGGAGTAGAGATTTCCTAAATCAAATTGCATTGATGGGATGGATCGATTGATTTGGATAGTCTATTATTTGTTTCCTTCACATCCATTATATGTTTCCTAAAGCAAATTGCATTGATGAGATGGATCGTTTGATTTGGATGGATCGATTGATTTGTTTCCTTAAAATTGGATTTTTTTTAAAGTCTGTTATTTGTTTCCTTAAAATTTATTATATGTTTCCTAAATCAAATTGCATTGATGGGATGGATCGATTGATTTAGATAGTCTATTATTTGTTTCCTTCACATCCATTATATGTTTCCTAAAGCAAATTGCATTGATGAGATGGATCGTTTGATTTGGATGGATCGATTGATTTGTTTCCTTAAAATTGGATTTTTCTTTAAAGTCTGTTATTTGTTTCCTTAAAATTTATTATATGTTTCCTAAATCAAATTGCATTGATGGGAGGGTGACGCATGGAAAGTTATGATCCGTTAAGATTTTTTTTCGTTGTGTGAGAGGGTGACGCGAAACTAAACCAGTGGGGTAGGGGAGGGACGAAAAAAACCAGTGAAATGAAACGGGTGGGAGGTGGGAGGAAGTACCAAAGAAGTACCAAAAAAACCGGGTGAGGTGGGACGAAAAAAACCCGGGTGAGGTGGGACGAAAAAAAACCTGGAAGCGAGACTACCAACTGCTCCATTAGGAGTAGAGATTCTTTCAGTACCAGTTTTTACCTGATACAACTAAAGTCTAATTGTTGCAGGAAATTGTATTTGTAGATGCTCCCAAAAATTTGAACATCTGGGTGTTCAGGGGCATGACCTATGTGACAAGCTATACCCCATCATTCACTCTGACCTAAAGCCAGAGCAAGAAGAGGAAATGGAGTGACTTGGTCTTCTCCGTTCTCTTGTTGCATTCTCTAGGAATCATAAATACTTGCATATCTACCTATTTTACTATTTTAATCTTGGTAAGCTGCCATAAATATATTTTTGGTGATTATGAAATCCTAATGAAGGTCGGGGGATTCTGCCTCGTGAGGTTGTCCAAGATCGCCTCCGAAAAGGTGAACCGGTGAACCACAAGACCCTTGTCGACAGTTTCAGTAAGCCCACTTTTACTAACATCAAAATAAGAAATATACAGATAATAATCCTTGGCTGACAAACTTAAATATATTCTTCTGTAATTTAGATTATTACATTGCGCCTGAGCTGTATAGAAACAAAGTGTTCGACACGAGTACGCATGCACATTCGGCTTCATCCTTTACAAGGTCAGTCTAACTTTCTGTTCCACACGCAGTTATTGTGCAATGTGCACAAATCAACACGGACCTATTGCAGTTAACATTCTTTTTATTTATAACCAAGTATAATCAACATTACAGGCTGGCCTCATGTTGACATGCAAGTTAACCACAAACAATCTTTTCATATCCCATTACGACCATGGAGCAAGAATACTTCACAATGATCTTTTTCCTTTAAAAAAAGGTGGTATCATGCAAAAAAATAAGGTAGTATCATGCAACTTTTTTTCTTTTGTCTGCATTATTAATCAGCTTCCATGGTTAAGGTTTTTTTCCCTGATTGCAGGATGTTGTCATGAATTTTATCCCATCCATTGCTTTGGAGATCATCTCTGGCTGCAGCAAAAGTGTGTCAATCTAGCTCGCGTGAGTTGAGTTGCACCATGTCCCATTATTACTCTGTTACTAAAATAGCTGGTATGCCAAAAATAGCAACAACAGAGAAGATTTTTAGTGAGTTATTGCACGTATTTTATTCTTATCTTCTAGAACAATATTCATGCAACCCATATTATAGTTCTTTTATACCAGTTAAGTTTATTATTCAACAAAATTCCTTTTCACTGAAATAAGAACCACGTAATGCTTACAATTTAATATGGTCATCTAGAAAACTAAATGAGTTAATGTTATGCATAGTATCTTTTGACTATGATGAATGGTGCACTCTTGGAAAATGTTTCCAGTATTATTTGTCAATTTCCCGTGTGTGTAATTACTAAAAAATTGGTTCGTAGCATTACCTATTTGATGGGAAAAAACTTGAATACCAGGGATCTCCAATATGTTCACTAGAGTTTTAGTCTGAGTAAACTTTTTGTGTAACAACATTGCTAAACATCTTTATCGCCTCTCTTATGTTGGTGCTTCTTTATATTTTGTTCATATTATTGATATATTTTTTCTTAGGATGAATGTTGATTGTATTCACATGATAATACGTGCGTTGCACGTGCACCCTTACTAGTTGGTCCAAGTTATCAAAGGTTTAGTCGGATTTGGCAAACCGGCCCTTCACGGGTACTGACTGAACATCTCTTAAATATTGCACTGTACATTTATATATTATAAATTTCGATCTTTAAATCCATGTAATCCATACACGTCGATCATACGGTACAAATTGTTCGAATTCTAAAATTCAAAACAAAGCAAAGCAAATCATAATTCAACAAACCAGACATGCCAAAATAAGATCAATGTACGAGCGTGACGGATGGTCTCGGATCACTGGTCGGCCGCCTGCTCCGAGCGAAATGCGTCGTGCTCCAGGCGAAATGCGTCTTGCTCATCCTGCTCTGCCTGCATCCGGGCTACCTCCTCCGTTTTGCATCTGGGCCGCAACCGCCCTCGCCGCCTCGTACTTCCTGCGGTCATTGATCTTCATCTTCTCGTCCGCAAGCCACTTCTTCGCATGCTCATCCAAGAGGGTTCTGTCCGCCAACATGATCCTCGTATCTTCCACGTCCCGTGCGAGTTGCAACCTCTCCTTCTCAAGCTCTACGTCGCCAAATGTCTTGGTCTTCTCAAGTTTCCATTTAATCGCCGTTTGTTGCTTCTTCAACTCGTCTTCTCCCTCTCAATTTTGAGCTTCTTCTCGGCCCTCTTCCGGTCCCACACCATCCTTTCCTTTTACGCATCCAACATGAGCTTGTACCTCTTCTTCTTGTTCTCCCTCACAGAAAAATGCATGTCCATGTGGACGACAATTTGGTAGCCGCGGCATCACGAACGGCACGTGCCTTCTCCCACTTGTTTCCAGTGGCTTGGCGGTTATCCTTTGGCACGGTGGCTTTTTCATTCGTCATGACAACATCGTCCTCTTCATCGTCCAACCCAATTGATTGGTTGGAGCTTGAGCCACCATTCCTCTTCTTGCCGGACTTGAGATCGGCCACAAGTTGGTTCCACTTCGGCTTGCCACTCAATATGACCCAACAATGGCTAAAAGCAAATGGCTTCTTCTCCACCTCGTGATACAAAGTGGCCGCCACCACCGTCTAGCAAACAACATATGTATGAGGGCAAGAGTGCAAACACAAGAAGCATATGCAAATGACGACAAGGTGAAGCAATTGAGCTTATGTGAGTTGCGACTGTCATCCCACTTTGAGGGCGTTTGGTCACTTGTGAGTAGTAGCCGACATACTTGTTCACTTCCCCTTGAATGATCCCCTAATGATGTTGGAGAGATGCCACATTGCGAGTGGTCATGATAGGGTGCGACTCCACATACTCCTTTTGTTCGTGATACCCCTTCCAAATCTCCGTCCAATACGTGTTCCCCTTTTGCTTGGTGCCACATATTGGATCTAATGTTGTGGCCAACCAAGTTTTGACCAACAAGATCTTGAGAATGTCGGACCTCTTGCCTTCGGCGTCTTGGTCTTCTTCTTCTTCTTCTTTCTCGGATTGGGATTGAGTGTTGTCCCAACTTCAAATGCGGTGGTGGCCTCCAATTCCTATTCCATTTCCATCAGATCTTCATTGTCATTGATCATGTTCGACAAGAATGCCTCCTACATGATTATGGTTTACAAGCATTCATCATGTGCGAAATGATCTAGTGGTCTATGCAAAAATCTGATCGGACAGGATCAAAGAAAACACACCGACTCTTGTTCGGTCATTCCGTCGAACATGTCGAGGGCAGCTCAGGCACTGCCAGTGCCCGTGCTCATCCGCGCCCGAATGAGCTGCGGCGAGTCACATACGTCGACCCGCCGACATCTGCGTGGGCGGAAAGCTATTCGGAATGGCCCAGTCGGCTGTCGATTCATCCATCGTCCCAACCATGTACGGTGCTCGGATGGAAGGGGTGCGGGGATCCGGGCGTGGCGGAGGAGGCAACTGCTGCACCATGTACGAACCTCCCTAAGACACCGCTGCCGCCTCCCTCTCTCGTTGCCGGCGTCGCTGATACGTCTCCGTAGTATCTACTTTTTCAAACACTTTTGCCCTTGTTTTGGACTCTAACTTGCATGATTTGAATGGAACTAACCCGAACTGATGCTGTTTTCAGCAGAATTGCCATGGTGTTATTTATGTGCAGAAACAAAAGTTCTCGGAATGACCTGAAACTCCACGGAGCGTATTTTTGGAAATAATAAAAAATATTGGCAAAAGATCAAGGCCAGGGGGCCCACACCCTAGCCATGAGGGTGGGGCGCGCCTGCCCCCTGGGCGCGCCCCCTACCTCGTGGGCCCCCTGGAGCTCCTCCGACCTCAACTCTAACTCTATATATTCATATTCGGAGAGAAAAAAATAAAGGAGAAGGATTCATCATGTTTTACGATACGGAGCCTCCGTCAAGCCCTAAACTCTCTCGGAAGGGCTGATCTGGAGTCCGTTCGGGGCTCCGGAGAGGGGAATCCATCGCCATCGTCATCATCAACCATCCTCCATCACCAATTTCATGATGCTCACCGCCGTGCATGAGTAATTCCATCGTAGGCTTGCTGGATGGTGATGGGTTGGATGAGATTTATCATGTAATCGAGTTAGTTTTGTTAGGGTTTGATCCCTAGTATCCACTATGTTCTGAGATTGATGTTGCTATGACTTTGCTATGCTTAATGCTTGTCACTAGGGCCCAAGTGCCATGATTTCAGATCTGAACCTATTATATTTTCATCAATATATGAGAGTTCTTGATCCTATCTTGCAAGTCTATAGTCACCTACTATGTGTTATGATCCGGCAACCCTGAAGTGACAATAATCGGGATCACTCCCGGTGATGACCGTAGTTTGAGGAGTTCATGTATTCACTATGTGTTAATGCTTTGGTCCGGTACTCTATTAAAAGGAGGCCTTAATATCCCTTAGTTTCCGCTAGGACCCTGCTGCCACGGGAGGGTAGGACAAAAGATGTCATGCAAGTTCTTTTCCATAAGCACGTATGACTATATTCGGAATACATGCCTACATTACATTGATGAATCGGAGCTAGTTCTGTGTCATCCTAGGTTATGACTGTTACATGATGAACCACATCCGGCATAATTCTCTATCACCGATCCATTGCCTACGAGCTTTCCATATATTGTTCTTCGCTTATTTACTTTTCCCTTGCTATTGTTATCATCACTACAAAACACCAAAAATATTACTTTTGCTACCGTTACCTTTTACCACCGTTACCACTACTATCATATTACTTTGCTACTAAATACTTTGTTGTAGATATTAAGTTTCAAGGTGTGGTTGAATTAACAACTCAGCTGCTAATACTTGAGAATATTCTTTGGCTCCCCTTGTGTCGAATCAATAAATTTGGATTGAATAATCTACCCTCGAAAACTGTTGCGATCCCTTATACTTGTGGGTTATAATTTCGAGGGCGAAGAATGCCGCCTCATGATGGAGCGAGTCCAGCGGCTCCTCGACGCGGCCGCCGCGCAGAACAAGGCCGGCTGCCGCACGGAGGCGCCGCAGCGGCCAAACAACGACCTTCACCAAGATCAAGGCGCGACGTCTCGGACGTCGACTGGCGGTGCCCGAGGAAGAAGAGACAAGGATCCGGCTGTCAGCCACAGTCGGACTCGCATTACCATAGAGCGCGACCAAGACGGCTGCCCGAGAGTAGTGGAACGACGGGATGACTGTCCGCCTCCCCCTCCCCGCAAGGAGAGGCGAGTCTCCCCGCCGCCTGTTGACCATCCGACTCTCGGCGACCGCCTTGGCCGCCGAGAGGGAGTTGGAGAGAATGACGCCCGCCACCGGATCGACCGACTTCACCGATCCTTAGCGCTGGAAGAAGAAGATGAGCTGGGTCCGCCTTGTTTCGGGCCTCGCATTCGGGACGAGCCCTTTCCCAGAGGGTTCACGCTCCCAAGAGACACGCCCAAGTATACCGGCTTCGTGAAGCCGGAAGACTGGCTAGTCGACTACTCCACGTTCTTTGATAAACATCGTCCTGAGACTATTACCCTGCCTACTCCTTCCTTGTTTGATTTATCTGCAGGCAAGTACCTTGTTCCGTTGGAGGCTATTCACGCCTACCGAAATCCTACATCAGCCACAGAGCCAGAGTTGGAACCACAAGTTGATCCTCCACGGCAGTCTAATTACCAGTGGGATTCGGAGATGATTGCCAACTAGTGGCAATCAGAGTCTTCTTCTTCTCAGTACGACCCCAACTATTACTATGGATACCCGCCAGGCCAACCGTGGCCATAGACCAACTTAGACCAAAAGCCTAAGCTTGGGGGAGTACGTATTTCCCACCGACATTACATTCATGTTCACACACTCATTGCTAGTTGTCGGTGCTCATACTTTTTCATTGTATCATCCATGCTAGTTTATTTCCTTTTATGCTTTCTTCTTGCGTGTTTGATAAACCTTAAGAAAAACCCAAAAAATTAGTTGTAGCTTTTAATTAGTTTACTTTCCATGCTTGTAATAGTAATTAAAAAGAAAACCCAAAAAGATTTCATGTTCTTCTTTTTGCTTGTTGGGAGCTTTCCCGTGTATATAGTTTTATTTATTTTCTTTTCTTTGGGGGTCGATGGGAGAAGATCATGATTAAATTGTTGAAGTGGCTCTTATATGCATTATTGTTGATCTGACAAAAGAGCACATATTGCCTTGTCTTCTCCTGTTTATTGAATGCTTGCAGATTCTACCTTAGTCCAATGCACGTGCACTATTATTATTATCCACATTGTTCGGACGTGCAAGTGAAAGGCAATTATGATGATATATGATGAACTGATTGAGATGGAAGAAGCTGGTATGAACTCGACCTCTCTTGTTTTTGTAAATATGATTAGTTCATCGTTCCTGATTCAGCCCATTATGAATAAATATGTTTGCGATGATAATTAGAGATCATAGTTTCTTATGACATGCTTAATTAGCTAGGAGCTTATAATGGTTTACCTTGCGTGCCAATATTCTATTAAAATGGTTGTGATGTGGTATGATAGGGTGGTATCCTTTTTTAAACGATTTGAGTGGCTTGACTTGGCACATGTTCACGCATGTAGTTGAAACAAAATCAACATAGCCTCTACGATATTTATGTTCATGGTGCATTCTATCCTACTCATGCTTGCATTCGGTGTTGATTAATTTTAATGCATGTTCATGACTGTTGTCGCTCTCTAGCTGGTCGCTTCCCAGTCTTTTCTAGCCTTCATCTGTACTAAGCGGGAATACTGCTTGTGCATCCAATCCCATAAACTCCAACGTTGTTCCATATGATTCCACCATACCTACCTATATACGGTATCTACATGCCGTTCCAAGTAAATTTGTATGTGCCAAACTCTAAACCTTTAAATAAATATCCTATTTTGTATGCTCGAATAGCTCATGTATCAACTAGGGCTGTCCGTATCTTCCATGTTAGGCGGGTTATTCTCAAGAGGAGTGGACTCCGCTCCTCACTCACGAGAAAGTGGCTGGTCACCGGGATGCCCAGTCCCATACTTTATGCAAATCAAATCAAAATAATTGCAAACAAAACTCCCCCTGGGACTCTTGTTAGTTGGAGGCACTCGTTGTTTCGAGCAAGCCATGGATTGATGCTTGTTGGTGGAGGGGGAGTATAAAATTTGCCATTCTGTTTGGGAACCGCCTATAATGTGTGTAGCATGGAAGATATCGCCATCTCTCGGTGTTATTTGACAATGAAAGTATGCCACTCAAAATATTATTCATATCTATTTCAAAACCGAGCTCTGGCACCTCTACAAATCCCTGCTTCCCTCTGCGAAGGGCCTATCTATTTACTTTTATGTTGAGTCATCCTCCTCTTATTAAAAAGCACCAGTTGGAGAGCACCACTGTCATTTGCATTCATTACTGTTAGTTTACATTGAGTGTGACTTGACTGGATCTCTTTTACCATGAATTACAATGTCTAGTCAGTCCTTGATCTTTAAAGGTGCTCTGCATTTATGTTTTGCGTTCTCAGAAAGGGCTAGCGAGATACTATCTTGTTATATCATATTATGATTGTTTTCAGAAAGTGTTGTCATCTGAGATTTATTATTATTGCTCGCTAGTTGATTATGCCATTGATACGAGTAAACATGAGACCTAAGCGTTATTGGGAATATGGTTAGTTTATAATCTTTGCTGAAGACTTGAATGCTGGCTTTACATATTTACAACAACAAGAGCAAATAGAGTTTGTAAAAGTTTTTCTTTATCACTTTCAGTTTGTCAAGTGAATTGCTTGAGGACAAGCAAACGTTTAAGCTTGGGGGAGTTGATACGTCTCCGTCGTATCTGTTGGAAATATGCCCTAGAGGCAATAATAAATTGATTATTATTATATTTCCTTGTTCATTATAATCGTTTATTATCCATGCTAGAATTGCATTGATAGGAAACTCAGATACATGTGTGGATACATAGACAACACCATGTCCCTAGTAAGCCTCTAGTTGACTAGCTCGTTGATCTATAGATGGTTACGGTTTCCTGACCATGGACATTGGATGTCGTTGATAATGGGATCACATCATTAGGAGAATGATGTGATGGACAAGACCCAATCCTAAGCCTAGCACAAAGATCGTGTAGTTTGTATGCTAAAGCTTTTCTAATGTCAAGTATCATTTCCTTAGACCATGAGATTGTGCAACTCCGGGATACCGTAGGAATACTTTGGGTGTGCCAAACGTCACAACGTAACTGGGTGGCTATAAAGGTACACTACAGGTATCTCCAAAAGTGTCTGTTGGGTTGGCACGAATCGAGACTGGGATTTGTCACTCCGTGTGACGGAGAGGTATCTCTGGGCCCACTCGGTAGGACATCATCATTATGTGCACAATGTGATCAATGAGTTGATCACGGGATGATGTGTTACGGAACGAGTAAAGAGACTTGCCGGTAACGAGATTGAACAAGGTATCGAGATACCGACGATCGAATCTCGGGCAAGTACAATACCGCTAGACAAAGGGAATTGAATACGGGATTGATCGAATCCTCGACATCGTGGTTCATCCGATGAGATCATCGTGGAACATGTGGGAACCAACATGGGTATCCAGATCCCGCTGTTGGTTATTGACCGGAGAACGTCTCGGTCATGTCTGCATGGTTCCCGAACCCGTAGGGTCTACACACTTAAGGTTTGATGACGCTAGGGTTATAAAGGAAGTTTGTATGTGGTTACCGAATGTTGTTCGGAGTCCCGGATGAGATCCCGGACGTCACGAGGAGTTCCGGAATGGTCCGGAGGTAAAGATTTATATATGGGAAGTCCTGTTTTGGTCACCGGAAAAGTTTCGGGTTTTATCGGTAACGTACCGGGACCACCGGGAGGGTCCCGGGGGTCCACCAAGTGGGGCCACCAGCCCCGGAGGGCTCCATGGGCCAAGTGTGGGAGGGGACCAGCCCGAGGTGGGCTGGTGCGCCCCCCACCAAGGCCCAAGGCTCAAGGGAGAGTGGAAGGGGGCAAACCCTAGGCTCAGATGGGCCTAAGGCCCACCTAGTGGTGCGCCTCCCTCCCCCCCCCTTGGCCGCCCCCCTAGATGGGATCTAGGGCTGGCCGCCACCCCTAGGGGTGGAGACCTAGATGGGGGCGCAGCCCCTCCCCTCCCCCTATATATACTTGAGGTTTTGGGCTGCCAGAGATACGGATTCAATCTCCTTCTTGGCGCAGCCCTACCCCTCTCCCTCCTCGTCTCTTGCGGTGCTTGGCGAAGCCCTGCTGGAGTACCACGCTCCTCCACCACCACCACGCCGTTGTGCTGCTGCTGGATGGAGTCTTCCTCAACCTCTCCCTCTCTCCTTGCTGGATCAAGGCATGAGAGACGTCACCGGGCTGTTCGTGTGTTAAACGCGGAGGTGCCGTCCGTTCGGCACTAGGATCTCCGGTGATTTGGATCACGACGAGTACGACTCCTTCAACCCCGTTCTCTTGAACGCTTCCGCATAGCGATCTACAAGGGTATGTAGATGCACTCTCCTTCCCCTCGTTGCTGGTTTCTCCATAGATAGATCTTGGTGACACGTAGGAAAATTTTGAATTTCTGCTACGTTCCCCAACAGTGGCATCATGAGCTAGGTCTATTGCGTAGATTCTATGCACGAGTAGAACACAAAGTAGTTGTGGGTGTAGATTTTGTTCAATATGCTTACCATTACTAGTCCAATCTTGATTCGGCGGCATTGTGGGATGAAGCGGCCCAGACCGATCTTACACGTACTCTTACGTGAGACTGGTTCCACCGACTGACATGCACTAGTTGCATAAGGTGGCTAGCGGGTGTCTGTCTCTCCCACTTTAGTCGGATCTGATTCGATGAAAAGGGTCCTTATGAAGGGTAAATAGCAATTGGCATATCACGTTGTGGTTTTTGCATAGGTAAGAAACGTTCTTGCTAGAAACTCATAGCAACCACGTAAAACATGCAAACAACAATTAGAGGACGTCTAACTTGTTTTTGCAGGGTATGCTATGTGATGTGATATGGCCAAGAAGAATGTGATGAATGATATGTGATGTATGAGATTGATCATGTTCTTGTAATAGGAATCACGACTTGCATGTCGATGAGTATGACAAGCGGCAGGAGCCATAGGAGTTGTCTTTATTTATTGTATGACCTGTGTGTCATTGAACAACGCCATGTAATTACTTTACTTTATTGCTAACCGGTAGCCATAGTAGTAGAAGTAATAAGTTGGCGAGACAACTTCATGGAGACACGATGATGGAGATCATGATGGTGGAGATCATGGTGTCATGCCGGTGACAAGATGATCATGGAGCCCCAAGATGGAGATCAAAGGAGCTATATGATATTGGCCATATCATGCCACTATTATTTGATTGCATGTGATGTTTATCATGTTTTTGCATCTTGTTTACTTAGAACGACGGTAGTAAATACAATGATCCCTCATAATAATTTCAAGAAAGTGTTCCCCCTAACTGTGCACCGTTGCGACAGTTCGTTGTTTCGAAGCACCACGTGATGATCGGGTGTGATAGATTCTAACGTTCACATACAACGGGTGTAAGACAGATTTACACATGCGAAACACTTAGGTTGACTTGACGAGCCTAGCATTTACAGACATGGCCTCGGAACACAGAAGACCGAAAGGTCGAGCATGAGTCGTATGGTAGATATGGTCAACATGAAAGATGTTCACCGATGTTTACTAGTCCGTCTCACGTGATGATCGGACACGGCCTAGTTGACTCGGATCATGTAATCACTTAGATGACTAGAGGGATGTCTATCTGAGTGGGAGTTCATAAGATGAACTTAATTATCCTGAACATAGTCAAAAGGTATTCGCAAATTATGTCGTAGCTCGCGCTTCAATTCTACTGTTTAGTTATGTTCCTAGAGAAAATTTAGTTGAAAGTTGATAGTAGCAATTATGCGGACTAGGTCCGTAAACTGAGGATTGTCCTCATTGCTTCTTAGAAGGCTTATGTCCTCAATGCACCGCTCAGTGTGCTGAACCTCGAACATTGTCTGTGGATGTTGCGAACATCTGACATACACGTTTTGATAACCACATGATAGTTCAGTTAAACGGTTTAGAGTTGAGGCACCGAAGACGTTTTTGAAACGTCGCGAAACATATGAGATGTTTCGAGGGCTGAAATTGGGATTTCAGGCTCGTGCCCACGTCAAGAGGTATAAGACCTCCGACGATTTTCTTAGCCTACAAACTAAGGAGAAAAGCTCAATTGTTGAGCTTGTGCTCAGATTGTCTGAGTACAACAATCATTTGAATCGAGTGGGAGTTGATCTTCCAGATGAGATAGTGATGTTTCTCCGAAGTCATTACCACCAAGCTGCTAGAGCTTCGTGATGAACTATAATGTATCGGGGACATATATGATGATCCTTGAGATATTCGCGATGTTTGACACCACAAAAGTAGAAATCAAGAAGGAGCATCAATTGTTGATGGTTGGTGAAACCACTAGTTTCAAGAAGGGCAAGGGCAAGAAGGGATACTTCATGAAACGGCAATTCAGCTGCTGCTCTAGTGAAGAAACCCAAGGTTGAACCCAAACCCGAGACTAAGTGCTTCTGTAATAAGAGGAACAGCCACTGGAGCAGAATTACCCTAGATACTTGGTAGATTAGAAGGCTGGCAAGGTCGATAGAAGTATATTGGATATACATTGTGTTGATGTGTACTTTACTAGTACTCCTAGTAGCACCAGGGTATTAGATACCGGTTCAGTTGCTAAGTGTTAGTAACTCGAAATAAAAGCTACGGAATAAACGGAGACTAGCTAAAGGTGAGCTGACGATATGTGTTGGAAGTGTTTCCAATGTTGATATGATCAAGCATCGCACGCTCCCTCTACCATCGAGATTGGTGTTAAACCTAAATAATTGTTATTTGGTGTTTGCGTTGAGCATAGACATGATTGGATTATGACTATCGCAATATGGTTATTCATTTAAGGAGAATAATGGTTACTCTGTTTATTTGAATAATACCTTCAATGGTCTTACACCTAAAATGAATGGTTTATTGAATCTCGATAGTAGTGATACACATGCTCATGCCAAAAGATATAAGATAGTAATGATAGTACCACATACTTGTGGCACTACCACTTGAGTCATATTGGTATAAAACGCATGAAGAAGCTCCATGTTGATGGATCTTTGGACTCACTCGTTTTGAAAAGTTTGAGACATGCGAACCATGTCTATTGGTGTATATGCATGAAGAAACTCCATGCAAATGGACCGTTTGGACTCACTTGATTTTGAATCACTTGAGACATGCAAATCATATCCACATGGGCAAGATGACTAAAAGCCTTGTTTTCAGTAAAATGGAACTAGCAAGCAACTTGTTGGAAGTAATACATTTTGATGTGTGCAGTCCAATGAGTGCTGAGGCATGTAGTGGATATCGTTATGTTCTTACTTCATAGATGATTTGAGTAGATGTTGAGTATATTTACTTGATGAATCACGAGTCTGAATTATTGAAAGGTTCAAGTAATTTCAGTGTGAAGTTGAAAGATCGTCGTGACAAGAGGATAAAAGATCTATGATATGATCATAGAGATGAATATCTGAATTACGAGTTTGTCACAGAATTAAGACATTGTGGAATTGTTTCACAACTAATACAGCCTGGAACAGCATAGTGTGATGGTGTGTCCGAACATCATAACTGCACCCTATTGGATATGATGCATACCATGATGTCTCTTATCGAATTACCATGATAGTTTATGGGTTAGGCATTAGAGACAACCACATTCACTTTAAATAGGGCACCACGTAATTCCGATGAGATGACACCGTATGAACTATGGTTTAGAGAAAACCTAAGCTGTCATTTCTTAAAAGTTTGGGGCTACGATGCTTATGTGAAAAAGTTTCAGGCTGATAATCTCGAACCCAAAGCGGATAAATGCATCTTCATAGGACACCCAAAACAGTTGGGTATACCTCCTGTCTCAGATTCGAAAGCAATAAGGGTTTGTTTCTAGAATCGGGTCCTTTCTCGAGGAAAAGTTTCTCCCGAAAGAATTGAGTGGGAGGATGGTGGAGACTTGATGAGGTTATTGAACCGTCTCTTCAACTAGTGTGTGGCAGGGCACAGGAAGTTGTTCCTGTGGCACCTACACCAATTGAAGTGGAAGCTTATGATAGTGATCATGAAACTTCAGATCAAGTCACTAACAAACCTCGTGGGATGACAAGGATGTGTACTGCTTCACAGTGGTACGTAATCCTGTCCTGGAAGTCATGTTGCTAGACAACAATGAACCTACGAGCTATGGAGAAGCGATGGTGGGCCCGGATTCCAAAATGGCTCAAGGCCATATAATCCGAGAGAGGATCCATATATGAAAACAAAGTGTAGACTTTGGAAGAACTACTTGATGGTCGTAAGGCTGTTAGGTACATATGGATTTTAAAAGGAAGACGGACAATGATGGTATGTATCACCATTAAAGAAAGCTCGACTTGTCATTAAGATGTTTTCCAACAAGTTCAAGGAGTTGACTACGATGAGACTTTCTCACTCGTAGCGATGCTAAGAGTCTGTTGGAATTGTATTAGCGATTACTGCATTATTTATGAAATCTTGCAGATAGATTGTCAAAATGTTGTTTCCTCGACGATTTTCTTGAGGAAAGGTTGTATGTGATACAAAGGAGGTTTTGTCAATCCTGAAAGATGCTAATAAGTATGCAAAGCTCCATCAATCCTTCTAAGGACTGGAGTAAGCATCTCGGAGTTGGAATGTATGCTTTGATGAGATGATCAAAGATTTTGGGTGTATACAAAGTTTATGAGAAACTTGTATTTCCAAAGAAGTGAGTGGGAGCACTATAGAATTTCTGATGAATATATGTTGTTGACATATTGTTGATCAGAAATGATGTAGACTTTCTGGAAAGCATGCAGAGTTATTTGAAAAGTGTTTTTTAATGGAAAACCTGGATTAAGCTACTTGAGCATTGAGCATCAAGATCTATAAGGATAGATCAAAACGCTTAATGGTACTTTCAAATGAGCACATACCTTGACATGATCTTGAAGGTGTTCAAGATGGATCAGTCAAAGAAGGAGTTCTTGCCTGAGTTGTAAGGTATGAAGCTAAGACTTAAAGCTCGACCACGGCAGAAGAAAGAGGAAGGATGAAGGTCGTCCCCTATGCTTTTGACATAGGCTCTATACAGTATGCTATGCTGTGTACCGCACCTGAAGTGTGCCTTGCCATGAGTCAGTCAAGGGGTACAAGAGTGATCCAAGAATGGATCATAGGACAGCGGTCAAAGTTATCCTTAGTAACTAGTGGACTAAGGAATTTTCTCGATTATGGAGGTGGTAAAAGAGTTCGTCGTAAAGGGTTACGTCGATGCAAGCTTAACACCTATCCGGATAGCTCTGAGTAGAGATACCGGATACGTATAATGGAACAACAATTTAGAATAGCTCCAAGTAGAACAGTTATTTGGAATAGCTCCAAATAGAACGTGGTAGCTACATCTAGGAGATGACATAGAGATTTGTAAAGCACACACGGATCTGAAAGGTTCAGACCCGTTGACTAAAACCTCTCTCACAAGCAACATGATCAAACCCAGAACTCATTGAGTGCTAATCACATAGTGATGTGAACTAGATTATTGACTCTAGTAACCTCTTTGGATGTTAGTCACATGGGGATGTGACCTTGAGTGTTAATCACATATCGATGTGAACTAGATTATTGACTCTAGTGCAAGTGGGAGACTGTTGGAAATATGCCCTAGAGGCAATAATAAATTGATTATTATTATATTTCCTTGTTCATGATAATTGTTTATTATCCATGCTGGAATTGTATTGATAGGAAACTCAGATACATGTGTGGATACATAGACAACACCATGTCCCTAGTAAGCCTCTAGTTGACTAGCTCGTTGATCAATAGATGGTTACGGTTTCCTGACCATGGACATTGGATGTCGTTGATAACAGGATCACATCATTAGGAGAATGATGTGATGGACAAGACCCAATCCTAAGCATAGCACTAGATCGTGTAGTTCGTATGCTAAAGCTTTTCTAATGTCAAGTATCATTTCCTTAGACCATGAGATTGTGCAACTCCCGGATACTGTAGGAGTGCTTTGGGTGTGCCAAACGTCACAATGTAACTGGGCGGCTATAAAGGTGCACTACGGGTATCTCCGAAAGTGTCTGTTGGGTTGGCACGAATCGAGACTGGGATTTGTCACTCCGTGTGACGGAGA
Source organism: Triticum dicoccoides (assembly GCF_002162155.2). NCBI lineage: Eukaryota > Viridiplantae > Streptophyta > Magnoliopsida > Poales > Poaceae > Triticum > Triticum dicoccoides. The sequence continues at coordinate 774,036,304 of NC_041382.1, forward strand.
GGTATCTCTGGGCCCACTCGGTAGGACATCATCATGATGTGCACAATGTGATCAAGGAGTTGATCACGGGATGATGTGTTACGGAACGAGTAAAGAGACTTGCCGGTAACGAGATTGAACAAGGTATCGGGATACCGACGATCGAATCTCGGGCAAGTATCGTACCGATAGACAAAGGGAAATGTATACGGGATTGATTAAGTCCTTGACATCGTGGTTCATCCGATGAGATCATCGTAGAACATGTAGGAACCAACATGGGTATCCAGATCCCGCTGTTGGTTATTAACCGGAGAACATCTCGGTCATGTCTACATGGTTCCCGAACCCGTAGGGTCTACACACTTAAGGTTCGATGACGCTAGGGTTATAAAGGAAGTTTGTATGTGGTTACTGAATGTTGTTCGGAGTCCCGGATGAGATCCCGGACGTCACAAGGAGTTCCGGAATGGTCCGGAGGTAAAGATTAATATATGGGAAGTCATGTTTTGGTTACCGGAAAAGTTTCGGGGTTTATCGGTAACGTACCGGGACCACCGGGAGGGTCCCGGGGGTCCACCAAGTGGGGCCACCAGCCTCGGAGGCTTGCATGGGCCAAGAGTGGTGAGGGACCAGCCCCTGAGTGGGCTGGTGTGCCTCCCACAAGGCCCAAGGCGCAGCAAGGGAGGAGAAAGGGGAAACCCTAGGCTCAGATGGGCCTAAGGCCCACCCTAGGGGGCGCCCCCCTTCTCCCCCTCTTGGCCGCCTCCCCTTTCCCATCTAGGGCTGCCGCCCCCCCTAGGGGTGGGAACCCTAGAGGGGGCGCACCCTCCTTCCCTTCCCCTATATATATGAGGCCTAGGGGCTGCCCAATACACGCGATTTGATCTCTCTTCCTTGGCACAGCCCTATCCCTCTCTTTCTCCTCATAGCTCGCAGTGCTTGGCGAAGCCCTGCTGGAGTACCACGCTCCTCCACCACCATCACGTCGTTGTGCTGCTGCTGGATGGAGTCTTCCTCAACCTCTCCCTCTATCCTTGCTGGATCAAGGCATGGGAGACGTCATCGGGCTGTACATGTGTTGAACGCGGAGGTGCCGTCCGTTCGGCACTAGGATCTCCGGTGATTTGGATCACGACGAGTACGACTCCTTCAACCCCGTTCTCTTGAATGCTTCCGCATAGCGATCTACAAGGGTATGTAGATGCACTCTCCTTCCCCTCGTTGCTGGTCTCTCCATAGATAGATCTTGGTGACACGTAGGAAAATTTTGAATTTCTACTACGTTCCCCAACACTATAATGTATCGGGGACATATATGATGATCCTTGAGATATTCGCGATGTTTGACACCACAAAAGTAGATATCAAGAAGGAGCATCAATTGTTGATGGTTGGTGAAACCACTAGTTTCAAGAAGGGCAAGGGCAAAAAGGGATGATTCATGAAACGGCAAATCAGCTGCTGCTCTAGTGAAGAAACCCAAGGTTGAACCCAAACCCGAGACTAAGTGCTTCTGTAAAAAAGGGAACAGCCACTGGAGCAGAATTACCCTAGATACTTGGTAGATAAGAAGGATGGCAAGGTCGATAGAAGTATATTGGATATACATTATGTTAATGTGTACTTTACTAGTACTCCTAGTAGCACCAGGGTATTAGATACCGGTTCGGTTGCTAAGTGTTAGTAACTCGAAATAAAAGCTACGGAATAAACAGAGACTAGCTAAAGGTGAGATGACGATATGTGTTGGAAGTATTTCCAAGGTTGATCAAATATCGTACGCTCCCTCTACCATCGAGATTGGTGTTTGCGTTGAGCATAGACATGATTGGATTATGTCTATCGCAATACGGTTATTCATTTAAGGAGAATAATGGTTACTCTGTTTATTTGAATAATACCTTCAATGGTCTTACACCTAAAATGAATGGTTTATTGAATCTCGATCGTAGCGATACACATGTTCATGCCAAAAGATAGTAATGATAGTACCACCTACTTGTGGCACTGCCACGTAAGTCATATCGGTATAAAACGCATGAAGAAGCTCCATGTTGATGGATCTTTGGGCTCACTCGTTTTTGAAAAGTTTGAGACATGCGAACCATGTCTATTGGTGTATATGCATGAAGAAACTCCATGCAAATGGACCGTTTGGACTCACTTGATTTTGAATCACTTGAGACATGCAAATCATACCACATGGGCAAGATGACTGAAAGCCTCGTTTTCACGGAAATGGAACTAGAAAGCAACTTGTTGGAAGTATTGATGTGTGTAGTCCATTGAGTGCTGAGGCATGTAGTGGATATCGTTATGTTCTTACTTCACAGATGATTTGAGTAGATGTTGAGTATATTTACTTGATGAATCACGAGTCTGAATTATTGAAAGGTTCAAGTAATTTTAGGGTGAAGTTGAAAGATCGTCATGACAGGAGGATAAAATATCTATGATATGATCATAGAGATGAATATCTGAATTATGAGTTTGGCACGGAATTAAGACATTGTGGAAATTGTTTCACAACTAATACAGCCTGGAACACCATAGTGTGATGGTGTGTCCGAACATCATAACTGCACCCTATTGGATATGATGCATACCATGATGTCTCTTATCGAATTACCACGATAGTTTATGGGTTAGGCATTAGAGACAACCGCATTCACTTTAAATAGGGCACCACGTAATTCCGATGAGATGACACCGTATGAACTATGGTTTAGAGAAACCTAGGCTGTCATTTCTTAAAAGTTTGGGGCTGCGACGCTTATGTGAAAAAAGTTTCAGGCTGATAAGCTCGAACCCAAAGCGGATAAATGCATCTTCATAGGACACCCAAAACAGTTGGGTATACCTCCTGTCTCAGATCCGAAAGCAATAAGGGATTGTTTCTAGAATCGGGTCCTTTCTCGAGGAAAAGTTTCTCTCGAAAGAATTGAGTGGGAGGATGGGGGAGACTTGATGAGGTTATTGAACCGTCACTTCAACTAGTGTATAGCAGGGCACAAAGAGTTGTTCCTGTGGCACCTACACCAATTAAAGTGGAAGCTTATGATATTGATCATGAGACTTCGGATCAAGTCACTCCCAAACCTCGTGGGATGACAAGGATGCGTACTACTTCAGAGTGGTACGTAATCCTGTCTTGGAAGTCATGTTGCTAGACAACAATGAACCTACAAGCCATGGAGAAGCGATGGTGGGCCCGGATTCCGATATATGGCTCAAGGCCATAAAATCCGAGAGAGGATCCATGTATGAAAACAAAGTGTAGACTTTGGCAGAACGGCTCGATGGTCGTAAGGCTGTTGAGTACAGATGGATTTTAAAAGGAAGACGGACAATGATGGTAAGTATCACCATTAAGAAAGCTTGACTTGTCGTTAAGATTTTTTTCGACAAGTTCAAGGAGTTGACTATGATGAGACTTTCTCACTCGTAGCGATGCTAAGAGTCTGTTGGAATTATATTAGCGATTACTGCATTATTTATGAAATCTTGCAGATAGGATGTCAAAACATTGTTTCCTCGACAATTTTCTTGAGGAAAGGTTGTATGTGATACAACCGGAAGGTTTTGTCAATCCTGAAAGATGCTAATAAGTATGCAAAGCTCTAGCAATCCTTCTAAGGACTGGAGTAAGCATCTCGGAGTTGGAATGTATGCTTTGATGAGATGATCAAAGATTTTGGGTTTATACAAAGTTTATGAGAAACTTGTATTTCCAAAGAAGTGAGTGGGAGCACTATAGAATTTCTGATGAGTATATGTTGTTGACATATTATGGATCAGAAATGATGTAGAATTTATGGAAAGCATATAGGGTTATTTGAAAGTGTTTTTCAATGGAAAGCCTGGATTAAGCTACTTGAACATTGAGCATCAAGATCTATAAGGATAGATCAAAACGCTTAATGGTACTTTCAAATGAGCACATACCTTGACATGATCTTGAAGGTGTTCGAGATGGATCAGTCAAAGAAGGAGTTCTTGCCTGAGTTGTAAGGTATGAAGTTAAGACTTAAAGCTCGACCGCGGCAGAAGAAAGAGAAAGGACGAATGTCGTCCCCTATGCTTTTGTCATAGGCTCTATACGGTATGCCATGCTGAGTACCGCACCTGATGTGTGCCTTGCCACATGTCTGGCAAGAGGGTACAAAGGTGATCCAGGAGTGGATCACTAGATAGCGGTCAAAATTATTCTTGGAGTAATAAGGACATGTTTCTCGATTATGGAGGTCATAAAGAGTTCGGCGTAAAAGGTTACATCGATGCAAGCTTTAACACCTATCCGAATGACTCTGAGTAGCAAACCGGATACGTATAGTGGAGCAACCATTTGGAATAGCTCCAAGTGGAGCGTGGAAGCAGCATTTATAATATGACCTAGAGATTTGCAAAGCACATACGGATCTGATTGTTGCAGACCCGTTGACTAAAACCTCTCTCACAAGCAAAACATGATCAAACCCCAGAACTCATTGAGTCTTAATCACATGATGATGTGAACTATTTTAGCGACACTAGTAAACTCTTTGGATGTTGGTCACATGGCGATGTGACCTGTGAGTGTTAATCACATGGCGATGTGAACTAGAGTATTGACTCTAGTGCAAGTGGGAGACTGTTGGAAATATGCCCTAGAGGCAATAATAAATTGATTATTATTATATTTCCTTGTTCATGATAATCGTTTATTATCCATGCTAGAATTGTATTGATAGGAAACTCAGATACATGTGTGGATACATAGACAACACCATGTCCCTAATAAGCCTCTAGTTGACTAGCTCGTTTATCAATAGATGGTTTCGGTTTCCTGACCATGGACATTGGATGCCGTTGATAACGGGATCACATCATTAGGAGAATGACGTGATGGACAAGACCCAATCCTAAGCCTAGCACAAAGATCGTGTAGTTTGTATGCTAAAGCTTTTCTAATGTCAAGTATCATTTCCTTAGACCATGAGATTGTGCAACTCCCGGATACCGTAGGAATACTTTGGGTGTGCCAAACGTCACAACGTAACTGGGTGGCTATAAAGGTACACTACAGGTATCTCCGAAAGTGTCTGTTGGGTTGGCACGAATCGAGACTGGGATTTGTCACCCCGTGTGACGGAGAGGTATCTCTGGGCCCACTCGGTAGGACATCATCATAATGTGCACAATGTGATCAATGAGTTGATCACGGGATGATGTGTTACGGAACGAGTAAAGAGACTTGCCGGTAACGAGATTGAACAAGGTATCGGGATACCGATGATCGAATCTCGGGCAAGTACATACTGCTAGACAAAGGGAATTGAATACGGGATTGATCGAATCCTCGACATCGTGGTTCATCCGATGAGATCATCGTGGAACATGTGGGAACCAACATGGGTATCCAGATCCCGCTGTTGGTTATTGACCGGAGAACGTCTCGGTCATGTCTGCATGGTTCCCGAACCCGTAGGGTCTACACACTTAAGGTTCGATGACGCTAGGGTTATAAAGGAAGTTTGTATGTGGTTACCGAATGTTGTTCAGAGTCCCGGATGAGATCCCGGACGTCACGAGGAGTTCCGGAATGGTCCGGAGGTAAAGATTTATATATGGGAAGTCCTGTTTTGGTCACCGGAAAAGTTTCGGGTTTTATCGGTAACGTACCGGAACCACCGGGAGGGTCCCGGGGGTCCACCAAGTGGGGCCACCAGCCCCGGAGGGCTGCATGGGCCAAGTGTGGGAGGGGACCAGCCCCAGGTGGGCTGGTGCGCCCCCCCCACCAAGGCCCAAGGCTCAAGGGAGAGTGGAAGGGGGCAAACCCTAGGCTCAGATGGGCCTAAGGCCCACCTAGTGGTGCGCCTCCCTCTCCCCCCTTGGCCGCCCCCCTAGATGGGATCTAGGGCTGGCCGCCACCCCTAGGGGTGGAAACCTAGATGGGGGCGCAACCCCTCCCCTCCCCTATATATACTTGAGGTTTTGGGCTGCCAGAGATACAGATTCAATCTCCTTCTTGGCGCAGCCCTACCCCTCTCCCTCCTCGTCTCTTGCGGTGCTTGGCGAAGCCCTACTGGAGTACCACGCTCCTCCACCATCACCACGCCGTTGTGCTGCTGGATGGAGTCTTCCTCAACCTCTCCCTCTCTCCTTGCTGGATCAAGGCATGAGAGACGTCACCGGGCTGTACGTGTGTTGAACGCGGAGGTGCCGTCCGTTCGGCTCTAGGATCTCCGGTGCTTTGGATCACGACGAGTACGCCTCCTTCAACCCCGTTCTCTTGAACGCTTCCGCATAGCGATCTTCAAGGGTATGTAGATGCACTCTCCTTCCCCTCGTTGCTGGTTTCTCCATAGATAGATCTTGGTGACACATAGGAAAATTTTGAATTTCTGCTACGTTCCCCAACAGTATCTACTTTTCCAAATATTTTTGCCCTTGTTTTGGACTCTAACTTGCATGATTTGAATGGAACTAACCCGGACTGACGCTGTTATCAGCAGAATTGCCATGGTGTTATTTATGTGCAGAAACAAAAGTTCTCGGAATGACCTGAAACTCCACGGAGCGCATTTTTGGAAAAAATAAAAAATATTGGCAAAAGATCAAGGCCAGGGGGCCCACACCCTAGCCATGAGGGTGGGGGTGTGTCTGCCCCCCTGGGCGCGCCCCCTACCTCATGGGCCCCCTGGAGCTCCTCCGACCTCAACTCCAACTCTATATATTCGTGTTCGGAGAGAAAAAAATTAAAGGAGAATGATTCATCGCATTTTACGATACGGAGCCGCCACCAAGCCCTAAACTCTCTCGGAAGGGCTGATCTGGAGTCCGTTCGGGGCTCCAGAAAGGGGAATCCGTCGCCATCGTCATTATCAACCATCCTCCATCACCAATTTCATGATGCTCACCGCCGTACGTGAGTAATTCCATCATAGGCTTGCTGGACGGTGATGGGTTGGATGAGATTTATCATGTAATCGAGTTAGTTTTGTTAGGGTTTGATCCCTAGTATCCACTATGTTCTGAGATTGATGTTGCTATGACTTTGCTATGCTTAATGCTTGTCACTAGGGCCTGAGTGCCATGATTTCAGATCTGAACCTATTATGTTTTCATCAATATATGAGAGTTCTTGATCCTATCTTGCAAGTCTATAGTCACCTACTATGTGTTATGATCCGGCAACCCCGAAGTGACAATAATCGGGACCACTTCCGGTAATGACCGTAGTTTGAGGAGTTCATGTATTCACTATGTGTTAATGCTTTGGTCCGGTACTCTATTAGAAGGAGGCCTAATATCCTTTAGTTTCCGCTAGGACCCCACTGCCACGGGAGGGTAGGACAAAAGATGTCATGCAAGTTCTTTTCCATAAGCACGTATGACTATATTCGGAATACATGCCTACATTACATTGATGAATTGGAGCTAGTTCTGCGTCACCCTAGGTTATGACTGTTACATGATGAACCACATCCAGCATAATTCTCTATCACCGATCCATTGCCTACGAGCTTTTCATATATTATTTTTCGCTTATTTACTTTTCCGTTGCTATTGTTATCATCACTACAAAACACCAAAAAAATTACTTTTGGTATCGTTACCTTTTACCACCGTTACCACTACTATCATATTACTTTACTGCAGATATTAAGTTTCAAGGTGTGGTTGAATTGACAACTCAACTGCTAATACTTGAGAATATTCTTTGGCTCGCCTTGTGTCGAATCAATAAATTTGGGTTGAATACTCTACCCTCGAAAAATGTTGCGATCCCCTATACTTGTGGGTTATCAAGACTATTTTCTATAGCCACAACTTCCGGGCGACATTCTCCGCCTTGCAAGTCGCAGCCGACGAAATGACCCCGCCGACGAACAAGGCGGATTGCGTCTCCGTCGCGGCAGTGTGGGTTGGGCTGGACCACATCTCCGACGGTGGATCAGGCCTGGTGGTGAGGACTGGGAGCAAGGGTGGAGGACGGCGAGGGTCCAGGCACGAGAACGTTTGAAGGGCGCTAGGAGGAGGAGGAAGGGTTTGGTGGATTTTGTGCAACTTGGGGTGGGGTCGGGCTATAGGTCTGACATGATGGGCGTGCGCGAGCGTGCCCGGCCGTCCCATATTTAGGCTGGATATGAGGAGATGCCGGTCAGCCCGGGCATTGGAGGCCCGTTTAAAGAGTCCGTCTGGGTGAAAAAATTATGACATGTCAATGAGCGGACGATCCGTCCGGGCGTGTAAGTCGGATTTGAGGCGCATGCTTTAAGACCATCAGAAAAATATGCATTTTGATGGGGGCTAACTATTTATATATAGAAAATATGATCATGACTAATAAACCCAAACGGAGTTAGTACTATGTACTTCTCAGGTTAATGATAAGCCACCTATCGGTAATTAACTGTACGTTGGCTTATTTACTTTTTAAACTTTCGATCTATTCATCGTGTAATACTAAAACAACAAAAATAACTAACATTACATTAAGATTTATAAACCATATTGTAACGATTACAAGCACTGAAGTTTACAAAGGTGCGATGCTGTCATCGTCCCTCACTCATCAGAGTCGGGCAAAGCTTGCTGAAAGAATTGCTTATTTGATACTATCTAAAAACTGGTTTCCTTAGAGCATCTACAGCCGGACTTACCAAACCCAGCACCCTATATGCCTGCGGGTGCATCTGCGGACATTGATCGGGCAATTCCAAATCCGCGCGTCCACAACCACGTATATTATATCTGGCACCCTAAGTCCAAAACAAACCTTGAAATTGTTGGCGAAAACTAAATCAAACCCTGAACTCTCAATCCCTGAAATCAGCACACTAAACTCTCTTATCCCGATCTATTTTAAACCTTGAGTGGACTTAGCCGGTATTTGCAGAATTGGGCCGACCCATTAGCGGCGTCGCTCGCGCGCGCACTCCTCTGGGTTTTCTTTGTTTCTTTTCATTTTTTGTTTTGTTTTCTTTATTCTTTTTTACATATGCCTATTTTTTTGTACCCAATGTACATTTTTAAGGCACACATAAAATATTTTTTGATAAACTTTTGATATTTTTGAATACATTATGTACAATTTTAAAATAAATGTTTTCAATTTTTTTTGAATACATGGTTATATTTTGCCAACTACATGTTTACATTTTCTTAATGACAATAAACATTCTATAAAACTAAACGAACACTCTTTTGCATGGTTCAACATTTTTAAATTTGTAGACACTTTTTTCAAACACATGCAAAGTATATTCTGTTAAGTGTAAGACACGATTTTTTACAACAAGCAAACATTTTTTCGAATGTACGAACCATTTTTCTGAATAACACAAATATTATTATACATTGTATAAACATTTGTTTGAATTGGTACGTAATTTTTTTAAAACTTGCGATATATTTTAGATGTCACAAAATATTTTATTACAATTTGTTCAGATTTCGAAATTTAATTCCTATTTTTAAAATTTTCAAAAAGCATTCACACTTTAAAAATTATGTTCAGGTTCCAAAAAATGTTTATGTTTCAAAAAGTGTTTGCACTTAAATTTTTTGTTCAGATTTCAGAAAAGAAAAGCTCGATTCATGTCGGGTTGGCCGGCCCAGACGAGTCCTTAGCCAACGATCCGAAACATTTTCTAAAAATATTATTTAGAAAATTCTAAAAGCATTATTTATAAAATGTGACACAATTTTTGAAAATCCGAAACATTTTCATAGCATGTGAAAAACTGTTGAAATTCTGAATATTTTTTATAATTGTTTTTGAAATCACAAACAGTTTTTAGAAATGCGAATAGAATTTCAAAATTCCAGACAAAATTAAAAACACTAAAGAAATTGAATTTGTGTGATAAATAGAAAACAGGAATATTTTTGAAATTCTGAAAAAATTATAAATGCGCGAATATATTTTAAAGTTCACGATTTCTTGTTGTGTTATAGTGGGCTGGCCCAAATTCTGAGTAGCAGTTTATCCCGGCCGGGATTTTCTTATTCCCAGTGTGCCATACAGGTCTAGGGTCTAAAATAGACCGGGATTACAAGTTCAGAGTGCCAATTTTCGAGATTCAAAGTTTAAGGTTTGATTTAGCTTTCGTCTACAATTTTAAGATTTGTTTTGAACCTTTTCTATTTATATCTATACCTAATGATAAAGAATTATTGCTTCTGGTGCTACGTCACCGATATTGCACCAAAAATTATAAAATATTACCCACCAATGCCACCTATAAGTAATAAAAAACGTTTCACACAGCAGAAACCCGGACTGGGCCGGGCCATGTAGTAGAAACCTTCTATACTGCGCTATGCGCGCTGGAAAAGACACAGCGGGCCTGCTTGGGCCAGCCCATGTCCTAGCGGCCTGTTCTTTAAATTTATTTTTTATTTTTTATTTATCTTTTCTGTTTTCTTTTTTTCTACATTAAATAATTTGGGAGTTTAGTTGCAAAAAAATGAGAATTTGAAATAATTTTTTTAAAAAATCATAAAATGTTTGGAAATTCAAAAAATGTTCGTGATTTTATAAAGAATGTTTGCTTATTCATAAAATGTTTGAAATTTCGAAAATATATGTTTGGAAATTTTAAACATATTCATGATTTGAAAAAAGTGACTGTATTAATAAATGTTAATGAAATTGAACAAAAGTTCATGAATTCGAAAAAGGTTCATGAATGGAAAAATATCCTAAACATTCAAAAACTGTTTGTGACTTACAAAATAGTATATTCATTCATAAAATGTTTGCTGATTCAAAAAATGCTCATGCATTTAGAAAAATGTTCATGAATTTCATAAATTGTTCCACCAATTTCCAAAACAATGTCCGTCCATTGTAGACATATTCCCCGATTCAACAATTTGTTAAAAAATGCTTACAATTTGAAAAAAAATGTTTGCAAATAGTATAAAATATTCATGAATTCAAAAATGTTCTTGATTTTAGAAAATGTACTAAAATTTGTAAGGTGTTTGTGAATTTGAAAATTTCATGATTTAAAATACGTTCACGAGTTTAATAAAATGTTTATTATTTCATGAAATTGAGAGTGATAGTGTATCTCGGTGATGCAGAAAAATGTGATCACGACCATTGAATATAATGAATTTTTTCTTCCGTTGAAACACACGGCCCCTTTTGCTGGTCCGTACAAAAGCATGCAATGCAACATAGTACGTAAATCACCAGACGGGCAAAATTGACAGAAAACACTCTAAACTGATAGCAAATTCACATATAAAAATCACCAAAAGATCATCAGACGATCATAGTTTACACAGTTCAAACTGTTCGGCAAATTCTAACTAGATACTAGGAGCTAAATACGACGAGCTAGATATGAGAGGATGGAGCTTCACCACTTCCTCGTCGGGCCTTTGCCCTTCCGGCCGCTGGCACTGCTGTAGGCGTCCGCGGCAGGATGTGAGTTGATGTCATAGCCGTCGGAGTCGGACCTGTCACCGTCGAAGGAATCGGAGATGATGATGTAGCCGTTCAAACATCGAACGATGCGGTCCTGCTTGCACTTGAGCATGGCCACCCTCGCCGCCTCCCGCTTGGATTGATCAATGCTGAGCCGGAGCTGCTTGGCATTGATCCTTCGTAGCCGTCGGGCGTCCGTCTTTGCTGTCGTAAGTGACTGGCAGTACACCCACTGGAGAAGACGCTCATCCTTGTCGAGCACCGCAGCATCACACGACGTTGGTGGGAGGACTGCGCAGCCACGTCCGAAGTGGCCCCTATCTCCCTTGCCCTCTGCCTCTCGCGGCAGGCAGCGCGTGCCTCCAATTTTGGAGTCCGCATCCGTGGCACCAGCGGAGCAAGCACTCAAACCCAACGTTACCCGGCGGAGCAGCGGCCAGAGGTGAAGGACGCCGTCGGCCGGGCGGTGGCGACTGAGCTGCCCTCGCAGATTTGCGTCCGGGGCGGGAAGGGCCGATGCTGCGGCGCCTGGCGACAGGCGGTGTCGCACCTGAACCGCAGTTGTTGCCCGTATCCACCCGCAAGCGCTCCAGTACGGAGCTCCAGCTTGTCCTCATCTTCGGAGCTACTGTCGGAGTGGCTGCCTGTGCTGGACATGCTCACCGAGGCTTAGGATTTGGCAGATTGGAGAAAGGGAAGTGGAGTGGAGCGGAGCGCAATGAAGTGAGGCTAGGTTTGCTCTAGAGGGGGATTTTATGGGATAGGGGTGGCCTAGAGGTGGATTGAGCAGACGTGGCATACGCGCCAGGGCGCGCTCGGGTCGCCTCATATCCGCCCTAGACTTGGGATGGATATGAGGGGTGCTGGTCAACTCGAGCATTTGAGGGTGGTTTGAGGGCTCTGGTTGGGTTGGTTTTCTGGGATCGGTCAATGACCGGTCCGTCCGCCCTGGCGTTTGAGGTGGGTTTGGGGCGCCCGATTGTATATGCTCTTAGGGCATCTTCAAAGAGAACCCTCAAACCTCCCGCATACGTCCAGACCGCGCTGTTCGAACATATTGTGCCATCCAACACAGGCCTATATCTGTCCGTCGGGCAGTCCGGGCATGTTTTTTGGCAAACCCAAGACAAACTAGGGGGCTTTGTGGGAGTCTACACATCACACATGTAGGAATTCGACACCCTAGCACACCCAAAACCCCACCAAAACCCCTTCCTGACCTCGCGCCTCCATCCTCCCATTTTTTCTCCTTCCCTTTTTCTCTCTTGTCTTCGTCGCTACTCCACCACCCCAGCCGTCCTGGCACACCCCTGCTGGTACTCGACAAGTCCGTCACCTCCAGCGGTACACCCGAGATCCAAGCCGCTTCTTTTTTTGCGGGCGTTCAACACCTCTCCTCCAACCACCGTGCAGGTAGCATCAGCTCCTACGGTAATCACCATGCCTGGCAACTATTCGGTGAAATGCATATGCTAAACTTTTTTGGCCCTTCTTTCAAGCAATAGATTCGGATATGGAGTAAATATACGAACACTATGTTGAGTCATCAGACGGCTCATCTGACGAGGAGGATGTGACGCCCCCGATTCGACCATACACTAATCATACACGCAAATGTGTACGATCAAGATCAGGGACTCACGGGAAGATATCACAACACAAGTCTAGACACAAATCAAAAATAATACAAGCTTTATATTACAAGCTAGGGGCCTCGAGGGCTCGAATACAAAAGCTCGATACACAAGCATCAGCGGAAGCAACAATATCTGAGTACAGACATAAGTTAAACAAGACTGCCCTAAGAAGGCAAGCACAAAAACAACAACGACCGAAGAGGCAAGGCCTCCTGCCTGGGACCTCCTAAGTACTCCTGGTCGTCAGCGGGCTCCACGTAGTAGCAGGCACCCTCGGGGTAGTAGTAGTCGTCGAGGGTGGCATCTGGCTCCTGGGATCCACCATCTGGTTGCAACAACCAGAAGGAAGAAAGAAAAGGGGAAAAGGGGAGCAAAGCAACCGTGAGTACTCATCCAAAGTACTCGCAAGCATCAGATCTAAACTAAGTACGCATTGGTATCAAATGGAAGGGTTATATATGTGGACCAAATTGCAGAATGCCAGAATAGGGGGGAAGGCCTAGCCTATCGAAGACTAGCATCTTCAAGCAGATCCAAACATCTTGCAGCATGTAGGAGAGTAAAGAATATCAGTTTATAATTAACAAGCATGTTGTAGTATTAATGCCCAGAGATCCTTCCTCGACTCCCTGCGAGAAAGCAATCCCGGAGCCACATATCTCAAGTATCCATTTCTAGTTGTAAAAGATCAGGATATAAGTCTGAACATCCATTACCGTGGACATGGCTATTAATAGATAATCTTCCTTGCAGGGGTGCACCACGTTTTCCAACACACTTGATTACTCTGGCCGGACACACTTTTCTGGGTCAATGCCCGGCGTCAGAAAATCAACACGTCGCAGCCCTACCTAAGCTCAACAAAGAGGTCCCCGCCGGTCTATATTCTAAGCACCCCGGGATCTGGGCCCATCGCCCGTTGCACTCCAGGTCGTTGCGAGCAGGGCGGGTCCAGGCTCCACCTCTACATGGATGGTGCCGGCCCAGCCGTTCCACAATGCTGAACTGGACGTCTGACAAAGCTTCGGCTGATACTACATCGTCGAGGCCCATAACTATTCTCGCGTGGTGGTTAGTGCGTAAAGGCCAAAGGCCAACTCAGAACAAATACCCAAACCTGTTAGTGCATTATTAAAAAGAAGTGACGGCTGTCGGGACAAGTCCGGAGCTATCACCCCCTCCTGGGTGATACCGCTAAACAACCGCCGCCACGATAACTCCTCGGGTGCTCTCCGGGCCCGCCCGACTTTCACCAATGTCTCAAGTAAAGTCAAGGTAACCGTGTGTCCAAACATTAAGGGGAAACCCCGAGGAATCACCCTCGGTGGATTCCACTCGATGTAATCATCAAGGTGAGCGTAAGAGGAACCACCCTCGAGGTTCACACTTGAGGTGTTGCATGATAGAGCCGTATCGGGAATGGTGAAGGAGGAAATCACCTTCGTTGACCGAATAGCTACACTACAGAGTTATCATCAAGAGTGCGTTGCGAGGTATCACCCTCGACACTTGATAGTAACTATGCGGAGTCGAGCAACAAAAGGGGTGTGATGTGATGTGAGGTGTCGGGCTCTGGTCGTCGATCACGTTGATCGAGTCGTCAATGATGAAGCAGGGGCAACAAGGACAAGGTGGGGGTCACTTTGAAGGAAATATGCCCTAGAGGCAATAATAAAGTTGTTGTTTATATTTCCTTATATCATGATGAATGTTTATTATTCATTCTAGAATTGTATTAACCGGAAACTTAGTACATGTGTGAATACAGAGACAAAACAAAGTGTCACTATTATGCCTCTAGTTGACTAGCTCGTTAATCAAAGATGATTAAGTTTACTAGCCATAGACATGAGTTGTCATTTGATAAACGGGATCACATCATTAGAGAATGATGTGATTGACATGACCCATCTGTTAGCTTAGCACTTTGATCGTTTAGTTTATTGCTATTGCTTTCTTCATAACTTATACATGTTCCTATGACTATGAGATTATGTAACTCCCGAATATCGGAGGAACACTTAGTGTGCTATCAAACATCACAACGTAACTGGGTGATTATAAAGATGCTCTACAGGTGTCTCCGATGGTGTTTGTTGAGTTGGCATAGATCAAGATTAGGATTTGTCACTCTGATTGTCGGAGAGGTATCTCTAGGCCCTCTCGGTAATGCACATCACTATAAGCCTTGCAAGCAATGTGACTAATAAGTTAGTTGCGGGATGATGCATTATGGAACGAGTAAAGAGACTTGCCGGTAACGAGATTGAACTAGGTATGATGATACCGACGATCGAATCTCGGGCAAGTAACATACCGATGACAAAGGGAACACCATATGTTGTTATGCGGTTTGACCGATAAAGATCTTCATAGAATATGTAGGAACCAATATGAGCATCTAGGTTCCGCTATTGGTTATTGACCAGAGATGAGTCTCGGTCATGTCTACATAGTTCTCGAACCCGTAGGGTCCGCACGCTTAACGTTCGATGACGATATGTATTGTGAGTTATGTGATTTGATGTACCGAAGGTTGTTCGGGGTCCCGGATGTGATCACGGACATGATGAGGAGTCTCGAAATGGTCGAGACATGAAGATTGATATATTGGAAGGTTATGTTTGGACACCGGAAAGGTTTCAGATAGGTTCGGGCATTTTCCAAAGTATCGGGGGGTTACCGGAACCCCCCGGGGGTTTAATGGTCCTTCATGGGCCCTAGTGGAAGATAGGAGGAGGCGGCCAAGTGGAGGGGTGCGCCCCCAAGCCCAATCCGAATTGGGAGGGTGCTGGCCCCCCTTTCCTTCTCTCCTTCCTCTTTCCTTCCCCTCCTAGTTGGACTAGGAAAGGGGGGAACCTACTCCTACACTAGTAGAAAACGGAGCTTTAGCGCCGGTTCGTAAGGGCCTTTAGTGCCGGTTCCATAACCGGCACTAAAGGGTGGGCACTAAAGCCCCCCCCCCCTTTAGTACCGGTTCGGCACGAACCGGCGCTAAAGTGCCACCACGTGGCATGAGCTCACGCCCTGGTATGGAGGACCTTTAGTACCGGTTGGTGTTACCAACTGGTACTAAAGGTTTTTTTTTGAAAATTTTGAAATTTTTTTGATTGTTTTTTCGATTTTTAATTTTTCTGAATTATTTGATGATTTAGTCTCTAATCACCTCTCTTAACTGCTCAAGTGTGGATCACTCATTCCAAACCGCCTGACTTCCGAGCCTGTCACCCATCCTCTCACTCCCCCAGCCCGAGCACGCTTAACTTTGGAGTTCTATTCCTCCTACATTCCAAGTCTGCACTTGTTGTTTTCCTGACAAATGTAAGCTGTCAATCCTATTAACCCTCAACAGTTTAGCTTGAGCATTAGGTCACACGTTTCACCGTTTGAGTTTGAAACTATTATTCTAAAAACAGTAATTATTTAGTAACACTAATATTTCTTGAATAAGTTTGACCATAGTTTGACCAGATTTGACCAAAATTTAAAAAATTGAAATAATTATTTAGTAACACTAATATTCTTGAATAATTATGTAGTAACATTAATACTTCTTGAATAAGTAGTTTGACCAGATTTAACTAATTTTTTTAAAAAAACTGAAATTTGACCATATCTTTTTTTCGTTTTGGAATTTGAGGATTCTAAAAAGTTGCAAACAGGCCATAGGCCGTCTACATCGGATGCGGATTTTCGTGCTGAATTTTTTGATATATTATACGTTTTTTTCCGACATTGTATGCAAAAGTTATAGCCGTTTTACATTTTCCCTACACTTTTTGCAAAACATGTTCAAATTTAAGTTTTCAAATTTTCCTAACTAGTAGATGTAGTAATATAACTACCTGTCGAAGGATTTTATTTTTTGAAGTTTTTATCATTTTATTTTGATTTTTTCAGAACTGAA
>NC_041382.1:774053599-774068395 GCF_002162155.2 Triticum dicoccoides
GTTTGAAAATTGCCCTATAGTTCCGATTTGTGTCACAAACCGGTACTATAGGTCAGACCCCTTTAGTACCGGTTCGTGGCACAAACCGGTACTAGAGGTTAGCCCTTTAGTACCGGTTTGTGACACGAACCGGTACTAAAGGTGATCGTGGGGCCCCGGCCTGACGCCAGCCTGCCATCAACACGAACCGGCATTAATGCATAGCCGTTCGAACCGGCACTAATGGTATCATTAGTACCAGGCTAAAATCAAACCGGCACTAATGTGTCTCCACTAGTAGAAAAAGGGTCAAACGTGAAGCACATTAGTGCCGGTTTGAATTAGAGCCGGCACTAATGTGTACATTAGTGCCGGTTCGTGGCGGCGATCAATAGTACCGGTTCATGGCAAACCTTTAGTATCAGTTCATGCCACGAACCAGTACTAAAGAGGCTGTGTGAGCCTGCGGTCAGGCTATGGCCCCACCATCACCATTTAGTGCCGGTTCGTACCACGAACCGGTACTAATGAGGTTATGGCAAGCTGTTTTTAGTCCCACCTCGCTCCCCTAACAAGCCTTTAGTACCGGTTCATTGATGAACCAGTACTACAGTTTCTTAGTAAGCTATTTTTTAGTCCCACCTCGCGAAGAGAGAGGGACTAGGAGCGGTTTATAAGCCCTGAGTGCAGAGACGATGAAGAAGAGGCTCAATGCTCACGTTGCTTAGCTTCAAGCCTTCAGGAATATATGGTAGACTGCACGAAGCTATGCGCAGTGCAGTTTACACTATTCCGAAAAGCTTGAAGCAAATTAACAAGCATTGCACCTCTTTTTTATTTTTAATAACTTATTACAACTCCGGACTTCTTCTGTTATAGCAAAAACTAATTGCACGTCGACATTTCTTTTTTTAAACTTTGGTTATAACTCCAGACTTTGACCATCAAGTTTTCCAGAAAAGAAAAAAATAGCAGAAAAGAAAAAAATATAGCTGAAAAGAAAAAAACAATATAAAAAACTACTCAGAAATAAATAGAAGAAAATAAATATAGCAGAAAAGAAAAAACTACTCAGAAATAAATAGAAGAAAAAATAAAGCAGAAAATAAAAAAAATTATATTTGTTATTTTTCAATCGTTTACAAAATGACCGTGAAATTTAAAATCACCACAAAATGAACTTTGAAAATGTTGAATTTTGTCAAACTAGATGAAAAACTACTCACAAATAAATAGAAAAAAATAAATATAACAGAAAAGAAAAAACTATACAAAAAACTACACAGAAAAAAATAGAAGAAAAAAATAAAGCAGAAAAGAAAAAAACTATAAAAAAATTGGGGCGCTGCCCTGTGGGCCTGCTAGGCCACAGGCGTGCAATTACAGGCCTTAAAGGCCCAGCAGACTCACAGGGCAGCGCGCAGAATTTAGGCCCACAAGCTTGCTATATATAGAGGAGTTCAAAGAGGTAGCCGCGGCTGGGTTTATAAACCAGTGCGGCTCCCCTTCGCCCGGCGAGGTGAGACTAAACTTTGGGGTGGCAGCGCGAGGCCTTTAATACCGATTGGTGGCTCCAACCGGTACTAAAGACCACCCTTTAGTACCGGTTGGAGCCACCAACCGGCACTAAAGGCCTGCTCTTCCCGCCTCTTGGCTTGGCCAAAGTTGGCCTTTAGTACCTGTTGGTGGCTCCAACCGGTACTAAAGGCCTCTCCTATATATACAACACTTACAAAAATTCAGTTAGATCTCCCCACTTCTTTCGTCTCCAACCTCTCGCGAGGCGCCCGTCGTCGCCGCCCGCCGCGCCCGTCGCCCGTCGCCCGTCGTCCGCCCGTCGCCCGTCGCCCGCCACCCGTCGCCCGCCGCCCGTCGTCGCCCGCCATCCGTCGTCGTCGCGCCACGGTCCGGCCCGTACGTACGTATACAGTCTCTCGCTCTCGCGTACCCGCGCTGCGCGCGCACCCGGCCCGTACGTACGCCGCCGCCCCCGCCCCGTACGCCGGCGCCCCCGCTCGTACGTATGGGGCGGCTGCGTACGAGGCCGCGCACTGTAGTGTACATACGTATACGTACACAGACACACACATATACACACACATACACACACATATATACACACACATACACACACACGTACACACACACATACACACACAGACGCATTTTTTTACTTATTTCTGTTTTATGTTTTCTGTTTATTAGAAAATTTAATTAGATATTAATTAGCTAGGTATGTGAGATTTGAACTGGTTGAATAATTAATAGAACTAGTTTATTTTTAGTAAGAAAATTGTCAAACTAGTTTATTTAGGTATATGAGATTTGAACTAGTTGAATAATTAATATAACTAGTTTATTTTTAGTAAGAAAATTGTCGAACTAGTTTATTTAGGTATATGAGATTTGAACTAGTAGAATAATTAATATAACTAGTTTATTTTTAGTAAGAAAATTGTCGAACTAGTTTATTTAGGTATATGAGATTTGAACTAGTAGAATAATTAATATAACTAGTTTATTTTTAGTAAGAAAATTGTCGAACTAGTTTATTTAGGTATTTGAGATTTGAACTAGTTGAATAATTAATATAACTAGTTTATTTTTAGTAAGAAAATTGTCGTATCCGAGATTTGATGATCTAATTAAAATATTATTTGTTAATGAGTTTTTCTATTTATTTAATGTTTTTATATATTTTGAGTTTATATAAATATTAGACTAATGTCGAATGTTAGATGAATTAGATAGAAAAGTTAAATATATAGTAATGTCAATTGTTAGAGATGAATATAGTTAGATATATATTTGAATTGGCTAGATGTTAATTAATGTTAGATAGTAATAAGTGTTTAATGTTTCACCTATATGAACATATAGGAAATGTCATCTGACGACGAAAAAGATTTCATTATGTGCGAACACTGTGAAGACCAGCGCGGCCTGTGCGACAGAAATTTCCTTGTTGATGGTAGGCGCTTCAGCATCAAGCTGAATGAGACATTCGAAGTGGATACAGTAAGTCACAACGGCAATTATTATTTGAATGCAAAACTTATGCTTCATTTGCTTCAACTTATAATTTTAAAGCATGACTTATGCTTCATTTGCTTCAACTTATAATTTTAAATTTTCACTATTCTACTAGCGCATCCCCTGCCATGCAAGAATTTTTATCTTGGATAAGATAGGTTTTAGTGCTATAGATGATATGGAGGTAAAGAGAGTTACTTGAAGACGGAGCATGGATATACTTTCAACGTCAAATTATATAATGGAGACACATACACCCATTTTGAATGCAAAATTTGGCAAGCACTATGCAAGGCTTATGCATTTGAGCCTGATATGGTTATCACCTTTGATATTCGCCCGGAAGATGATATTGAAGGTAATATAGACATCTGGGTCGATGTGCAAATGCCTCCAGTTCTACCATTATGTGAGTTTTTCTCAACCATGCATGCATATGTTTATGTCTTTGATACAGTTTATTAAAAAATAGTTGACAACTAATTTGTATTGTCAGCTTATTTCGGTTCAAGCAAACATGTCCGGCGCTTGGTAGACAGGACCTACTACTGCCCCGGGGCTCAACTAAACTGCGAGGAGATAAGTCATTATGTTTCATGGCTTGAGGATCTTAATACTGTCAAGACAAATTTTTTCCCTGAACTTAGAAATGTTAGTACTCAAAATGTGCGACCAATGGTGATCGTATTGAACTACGGTCACATCTATAATCGAAAGATGGTAAGATTTTAACTATTTTTCCTTAATTAGTGCATCTTTTGCATACATTATTTTTGAAGCTAAACTTTCATTGCTTAGTATATTAATTACTATACGATGTTCTTCAACACGGACTTCCGATGACAGTTGTGCCTCAGTGGATCGAGACAAAAAGTCACATGTCAATGGTTAGCTTACGACCAAGATTTCCTACATTGCACATGAGTGCATTCAGGATTTCTGAAAGCAAAGAATGCTTAGTAGTGAAAGATTGGAGCAAAATTGTTAACGATCACAGAGAAGTACTAGGGGGCAGCAAGCTGAAGCGCAACCCAAGATTAGGAGACAGATTCATCTGCATGCTCTAGTATGATGAATCAGGAGAGCTATACATGTTTTATGCTATTCTACCTGAGAGGGAGCAGCAGGAGTAGCTAGTTCATGCTCGTAATTAGTACTTGTCCTCTCTCATGTCCGTATTGTCCTAAACTTCGATGTTGGTGATGATTATGTTGAACTCGATGATATCTTTGCTTCTGTTACAAAGTGAAGGTTTCTTCTTTAAGCTAGCCAGTGTTGGTGATGATTAGATAGCTAGCGGTAATGACTATATATGATGATTAAATAGTGGTAATTAATGACGACTACGATGATTTTTAGCTAGCTAGAGTTTATTTATTTATTAATATGCGATGATGACGACTACAACTCATTATAACGTAAAACAATCCTAAATTAATTTGATAACACAAATTTAATTGAAATATAAAAAATAAAACAAAAACCCACAAACATTTAGTACCGGTTGGTGTTACCAACCGGCACTAAAGGGCTCCCGGCCCCTGGAGCTGGCTCGTGCCACGTGGTTTCCCTTTAGCACCGGTTCGTGCTGAACCGGTACTAAAGGGGGGGGGGCTTTAGTGCCCACACTTTAGTGCCGGTTACTAAACCGGCACTAAAGGGCCTTACGAACCGGTGCTATTGCCCGGTTCTGCACTAGTGCTCACATTAGGTCCTTTTTCTACTAGTGCTAGTAAGAATAGGATTCCCCCCTTGGGGCGCGCCCCTTGAGGCCGGCCGACCCCCTCCTCCACTCCTTTATATACGGGGAAGGGGGCACCCCATAGACACACAAGTTGATTTCTTAGCAGTGTGCGGTGCCCCTTCCACATATTTCCACCTCGGTCATATTGTTGTAGTGCTTAGGCGAATCCTTGCGTAGGTAACTTCATCATCACCGTCAACACGCCGTCGTGTTGACGAAACTCTCCCTTGGCCTCAGCTGGATCAAAAGTTCGAGGGATGTCACCGAGCTGAACGTGTGTAGATCACGGAGGTGCCGTGCGTTCTGTACTTGATCGGTTGGATCGCAAAGACGTTCGACTACATCAACCGCGTTACTCAAGGCTTCCGCTTTTGGTCTACGAGGGTACGTAGACACACTCTCCCCGCTCATTGTTATGCTTCTCCTAGATAGATCTTGCGTGATTGTAGGCAAATTTTTAATTACTACGTTCCCCAACAGTGGCATCCGAGCCAGGTCTATGCAAAGATGTTATATGCACGAGTAGAACACAAAGGAGTTGTGGGCGTGGGTATATACATATTGCTTGCTGTCACTAGTTGCTTCTTGATTCGGCGGTATTGTTGGATGAAGCAGCCCGGACCGACATTACATGATCGCGTTCACGAGACTGGTTCTACCGACGTGCTTTGCACACCAGGTGGCTGGAGGGTGTCTATTTTTCCAACTTTAGTTGAATCGGATTCAATGAACATGGTTCTTTCTGAAGATGAAAAAGCAATCACTATACCACGTTGTGGTTTAGATACGCAGGTAAGAATGGTTCTTGCTAGAAGCCCGTAGCAGCCACATAAAACTTGCAACAACAAAGTACATGACGTCTAACTTGTTTTTGCAGGGCATGTTGTGATGTGATATGGTCAAGACATGATTATATAAATTGTTGTACGAGATGATCATGTTTTGTAACACATTTATCGGCAATTGGCAGGAGCCTTATGGTTGTCGCTTTATTGTATGCAATGCAATCGCCATGTAATTGCTTTACTTTATCACTAAGCGGTAGCGATAGTCGTAGAAGCAATAGTTGGCGAGACGACAACGATGCTACGATGGAGATCAAGGTGTCAAGCCGGTGACGATGGTGATCATGACGGTGCTTTGGAGATGGAGATCAAAGGCACAAGATGATGATGGTCATATCATATCACTTATATTGATTGCACGTGATGTTTATCCTTTATGCATCTTATTTTGCTTAGTACGACGGTAGCATTATAAGATGAGCTCTCACTAAATTTCAAGGTATAAGTGTTCTCCCTAAGTATGCACCGTTGCTACAGTTCGTCGTGCCGAGACATCACGTGATGATCGGGTGTGATAAGCTCTACGTTCACATACAATGGGTGCAAGCTAGTTTTGCACAAGCAGAATACTCGGGTTAAACTTGACGAGCCTAGCATATGCAGAACACTGAGACCGAAAGGTTGAGCGTGAATCATATAGTAGATATGATCAACATAGTGATGTTCACCATTGAAAACTACTCCATCTCACGTTATGATCATACATGGTTTAGTTGATATGGATCACGTGATCACTTAGATGATTAGCGGGATGTCTATCTAAGTAGGAGTTCTTAAGTAATATGATTAATTGAACTTTAATTTATCATGAACTTAGTACCTGATAGTATTTTGCATGTCTATGTTGTTGTAGATAAATGGCCCGTGTTGTTGTTCTGTTGAATTTTAATGCGTTCCTAGAGAAAGCTAAGTTGAAAGATGATGGTAGCAACTACACAGACTGGGTCTGTAACTTGAGGATTATCCTCATTGCTGCATAGAAGAATTACGTCCTGGAAGCACCGCTAGGTGCCAAACCCGTTGCAGGAGCAACTCCAGATGTTATGAACAGCTGGCAGAGCAAAGCTGATGACTACTCGATAGTTTAGTGTGCCATGCTTTACGGCTTAGATCCGGGACTTCAACGACGTTTTGAATGTCATGGAGCATATGAGATGTTCCAGGAGTTGAAGTTAACATTTCAAGAAAATGCCCGGATTGAGAGATATGAAGTCTCCAATAAGTTCTGCAGCTGCAAAATGGAGGATAATAGTTCTGTCGGTGAACATATACTCAAAATGTCTGGGTACCACAATCACTTGACTTAGCTGGGAGTTAATCTTCCAGTTGAGAGTGTCATCGATAGAGTTCTTCAATCACTGCCACCAAGCTACAAAAGCTTCGTGATGAACTATAATATGCAAGGGAGTGATAAGACAATTCCCGAGCTCTTTGCAATGCTAAAGGCTGCGGAGGTAGAAATCAAGAAGGAGCATCAAGTGTTGATGGTCAATAAGACCACTAGTTTCAAGAATAAGGGCAAAGGGAAGAAGGGGAACTTTAAGAAGAGAGGCAAGCAAGTTGCTGCTCAAGTGAA
The DNA here is from genome assembly GCF_002162155.2 of Triticum dicoccoides. Lineage (NCBI taxonomy): Eukaryota > Viridiplantae > Streptophyta > Magnoliopsida > Poales > Poaceae > Triticum > Triticum dicoccoides. The sequence goes on from NC_041382.1 coordinate 774,060,777, forward strand.
GAAGCCCAAGTCTGGACCTAAGCCTGAGACTGAATGCTTCTACTGCAAAGGGACTGGTCACTGGAAGCGGAACTGCCTCAAGTATTTGCCAAAGAAGAAGGATGGCAAAGTGAAAGGTATATTTGATATACATTTTATTGATGTGTACCTTACTAATGCTCGCAGTAGCGCCTAGGTATTTGATACTGGTTCTGTTGCTAATATTTGCAACTCGAAACTTGGGGTATAGATTAAGCGAAGATTGGCTAAGGACAAGGTGACGATGGGCGTGGGAAATTGTTCCAAAGTTGATGCGATCGCCGTCGGCACACTACCTCTACATCTACCTTCGGGATTTGTTTTAGACCTAAATAATTGTTATTTGGTGCCAGCGTTAAGCATGAACATTATATTTGGATCTTGTTTAATGCGAGACGATTATTCATTTAAATCAGAGAATAATGGTTGTTCTATTTATATGAATAAATATCTTTTATGGTCATGCACCCTTGATGAGTGATCTATTTTTACTAAATCTTGATAGTAGTGATACACATATTCATAGTATTGCAGCCAAAAGATATAAGTTTAATAATGATAGTGCAACTTATTTGTGGCACTATCGTTTAGGTCATATTGGTGTAAAGCGCATGAAGAAACTCCATGCTGATGGGCTTTTGGAATCTCTTGATGCTTGCGAACCATGCCTCATGGGCAAGATGACTAAGACTCCATTCTCCGAAATAATGGAGCAAGCAACAGACTTGTTGGAAATAATACATACTGATGTATGCGGTCTGATGAGTGTTGATGCTCGCGGCGGGTATCGTTATTTTCCGACCTTCATAGATGATTTAAGCAGATATGGGTATATCCACTTGATGAAACATTTGAAAAGTTCAAAGAATTTCAGAGTGAAGTGGAAAATCATTGTAAAAAGAAAATTAAGTTTCTACGATCTGATCGTGGAGGTGAATATTTGAGTTATGTGTTTGGTCTTCATTTGAAACAATGTGGAATAGTTTCACAACTCACGCCACCTGGAACACCATAGCGTAATGGTGTGTCCGAACGTCATAACTACACTTTATTAGATATGGTGCGATCTATGATGTCTCTTACGGATTTACCGCTATCGTTTTGGGGTTATGCTTTAGAGACGGCTGCATTCACGGTAAATAGGGCACCATCAAAATCCGTTGAGATGACACCATATGAACTGTGGTTTAGCAAGAAACCCAAGTTGTCGTTTCTTAAAGTTTGGGGCTGCGATGCTTATGTGGAAAAGCTTCAATCTGATAAGCTCGAACCCAAATAGGAGAAATGTGTCTTCACAGGATACACAAAGGAGACTGTTGGGTACACCTTCCATCACAGATCCCAAGGCAAGATATTCATTGCTAAGAATGGATCCTTTCTAGAGAAGGAGTTTCTCTTGAAAGTAGTGAGTGGGGGGAAAGTAGAATTTGATGAGGTAATTGTACATGTTCCATTATTGGAAAGTGGTTCATCATAGAAACCAGTTCCAGTGATTCCTACACTAATTAGTAAGGAAGCTAATGATGATGATCATGAAACTTCTGATCAAGTTACTACCGAACCTCATAGGTCAACCAGAGTATGTTCCGCACCAGAGTGGTACAGTAATCCTGTTCTGGAGGTCATGTTACTTGACCATGACGAACCTACGAAATATGAGGAAGCGATGATGAGCCCAGATTCCGCAAAATGGCTTGAGGCCATGAAATCTGAGATGGGACCCATGTATGAGAACAAAGTATGGACTTTGATTGACTTGCCCGATGATCGCGAGCCATTGAGATTAAATGGATCTTCAAGAGGAAGAAGGACGCTGATAGTAGTGTTACTATCTACAAAGCTCGAATTGTCGCAAAAGGTTTTCGACAAGTTCAAGGTGTTGACTATGATGAGAGTTTCTCACTCGTATCTATGCTTAAAGTCTGTCCGAATCATGTTAGCAATTGCCGCATTTTTATGAAATCTGGCAAATGGATGTCAAAACTACATACCTTAATGGAAGAGTTATATATGAATGCAACAATAAGGTTTTGTTAATCCTAAAGGTGCTAACAAAATGTGCAAGCTCCAGCGATCCATCTATGGACTGGTGCAAGCATCTTGGAGTTGGAATATACACTCTGATGAGTTGATCAAAGCATATAGTTTTATACAGACTTGCGGTGAAGCCTGTATTTACAAGAAAGTGAGTGGGAGCACTACAAGCCTGTCTGATAAGTATATATAAATGACATATTGTTGATTGGAAAATGATGTAGAATTTTCTGGAGAGCATATAGGAGTGTTTGAAAGGAGTTTTCAAAGAAAGACCTCGGTGAAGCTGCTTACATATTGAGCATCAAGATCTATAGAGATAGATCAAGACGCTTGATAATTTTTTTTCCATAAGTACATACCTTGACATGATTTTGAAGTAGTTCAAAATGGAACAGTCAAAGAAGGAGTTCTTGCATGTGTTGCAAGGTGTGAAGTTGAGTAAGACTCAAAACCCGACCACGACAGAAAATAGAAAGAGAATGAAAGTCATTCCCTATGCCCGAGTCATAGATTCTATAAAAGTATGATATGCTGTATACCAGACCTATTGTGTACCTCACCATGAGTTTGGCAAGAGGGTACAATAGTGATCCAGGAGTGGATCACTGGACAACGGTCAAAATTATCCTTAGTGGTATAAGGATATGTTTCTCGGTTATGGAGGTGATAAAGAGTTCATTGTAAAGAGTTACGCCAATGCAAGCTTTTATACCGATCCGGATGACTGTGAGTCTCAATTTGGATACATATTGAAAGTGGGAGCAATTAGCTAGAGTAGCTCCATGCAGAGCATTGTAGACATAGAAAATTTGCAAAAATACATACGGCTCTGAATGTGACAGACCCATTGACTAAGCTTCTCTCACAAGCAAAACATGATTACACCTTAGTACTTTTTGGGTGTTAATCACATAGTTATGTGAACTATATTATTTACTCTAGTAAAACCCTTTGGGTATTTGTCACATGGCGATGTGAACTAATTACATGGTGATGTGAACAATTGGTGTTAAATCACATGGCGATGTGAACTAGATTATTGACTCTAGTGCAAGTGGGAGACTGAAGGAAATATGCCCTAGAGGCAATAATAAAGTTGTTATTTATATTTCCTTATATCATGATGAATGTTTATTATTCATGCTAGAATTTTATTAACCGGAAACTTAGTACATGTGTGAATACATAGACAAAACAGAGTGTCACTAGTATGCCTCTACTTGACTAGCTCGTTAATCAAAGATGGTCAAGTTTCCTAGCCATAGACATGAGTTTTCATTTGATGAACGGGATCACATCATTAGAGAATGATGTGATTGACATGACCCATCCGTTAGCTTAGCACTTTGATCGTTTAGTTTATTTCTATTGCTTTCTTCATAGCTTATACATGTTCCTATGACTATGAGATTATGTAACTCCTGAATATCGGAGGAACACTTAGTGTGCTATCAAATGTCACAACGTAACTGGGTGATTATAAAGATTCTCTACAGGTGTCTCCGATGGTGTTTGTTGAGTTGGCATAGTCAAGATTAGGATTTGTCACTCCGATTGTCGGAGAGGTATCTCTGGGCCCTCTCGGTAATGCACATCACTATAAGCCTTGCAAGCAATGTGACTAATTTGTTAGTTGCGGGATGATGCATTACTGAACGAGTAAAGAGACTTGCCGGTAACAAGATTGAACTAGGTATGATGATACCGAAGATCAAATCTCGGGCAAGTAACATACCGATGACAAAGGGAACAACATATGTTATTATGCGGTTTGACCGCTAAAGATCTTCATAGAATATGTAGGAACCAATATGAGCATCCAGGTTCCGCTATTGGTTATTGTCTGGAGATGAGTCTCGGTCATGTCTACATAGTTCTCGAACCCGTAGGGTCCGCACGGTTAACGTTCGATGACGATATGTATTGTGAGTTATGTGATTTGATGTACCGAAGGTTGTTCGGAGTCCCGTATGTGATCACGGACATGACGAGGAGTCTCGAAATGGTCGAGACATGAAGATTGATATATTGGAAGGTTATGTTTGGACACCGGAAAGGTTTTGGATAAGTTCGGGCATTTTCTAGAGTACCAGGGGGTTATCGGAACCCCCCGGGGGTTAATGGGCCTTCATGGGCCCTAGTGGAAGAGAGGGGGAGGCGGCCAAGTGGAGGGGCATGCCCCCCAAGCCGAATCCAAATTGAGGAGGGGGCCGTCCCCCCTTTCCTTCTCTCCTTCTTCCTCTTTCCTTCCCCTCCTAGTTGGACTAGGAAAGGGGGGAACCTACTCCTAGTAGGAGTAGGATCCCCCCTTGGGGCGCGGCTCTTGAGGCCGGCCGACCCCCTCCTCCACTCCTTTATATATGGGGGAGGGGGGTACCCCTTAGGCAAACAAGTTGATTTCTTAGCCGTGTGCGGTGCCCCCTGATAACCCACAAGTATAGGGGATCTATCGTAGTCCTTCCGATAAGTAAGAGTGTCGAACCCAATGAGGAGCAGAAGGAAATGATAAGCAGTTTTTAGTAAGGTATTCTCTGCAAGCACTGAAATTATCGATAACAGATAGTTTTGTGATAAGGTAATTTGTAACGGGTAACAAGTAATAAAAGTAAATAAGGTGCAGCAAGATGGCCCAATCCTTTTTGTAGAAAAGGACAAGCCTGGACAAACTCTTATATAAAGGAAAGAGCTCCCAAGGACACATGGGAATTATCGTCAAGCTCGTTTTCATCACGTTCATATGATTCGCGTTCGGTACTTTGATAATTTGATATGTGGGTGGACCGGTGCTTGGGTACTGTCCTTCCTTGGAGAAGCATCCCACTTATGATTAACCCCTCTTGCAAGCATCCGCAACTTCAAAAGAAGTATTAAGGTAAACCTAACCATAGCATGAAACATATGGATCCAAATCAGCCCCTTATGAAGCAACTTATAAACTAGGGTTTAAGCTTCTGTCACTCTAGCAACCCATCATCTACTTATTACTCCCCAATGCCTTCCTCTAGGCCCAAACAATGGTGAAGTGTCATGTAGTCGACGTTCACATGACACCACTAGAGGAGAGACAACATACATCTCATCAAAATATCGAACGAATACCAAATTCACATGACTACTTATAGCAAGACTTCTCCCATGTCCTCAGGAACAAACGTAACTACTCACAAATCATATTCATGTTCATAATCAGAGGGGTATTAATATGCATAAAGGATCTGAACATACGATCTTCCACCGAATATGAAGGAAATATGCCCTAGAGGCAATAATAAAGTTATTATTTATTTCCTTATTTCATGATAAATGTTTATTATTCATGCTAGAATTGTATTAACCGGAAACATAATACATGTGTGAATACATAGGCAAACAGAGTGTCATTAGTATGCCTCTACTTGACTAGCTCGTTGGTCAAAGATGGTTATGTTTCCTAACCATAGACATGAGTTGTCATTTGATAAATGTGATCACATCATTAGGAGAATGATGTGATTGACTTGACCCATTCCGTTAGCTTAGCACTTGATCGTTTTAGTTTACTGCTATTGCTTTCTTCATGACTTATACATGTTCCTATGACTATGAGATTATGCAACTCCCGATTACCGGAGGAACACTTTGTGTGCTACCAAATGTCACAACGTAACTGGGTGATTATAAAGGTGCTCTACAGGTGTCTCCGATGGTACTTGTTGAGTTGGCATAGATCGAGATTAGGATTTGTCACTCCGATTGTCGAAGAGGTATCTCTAGGCCCTCTCGGTAATGCACATCACTAGAAGCCTTGCAAGCAATGCAACTAATGAGTTAGTTGCGGGGTGATGCATTACGGAACGAGTAAAGAGACTTGCCGGTAACGAGATTGAGCTACGTATTGAGATACCGACGATCGAATCTCGGGCAAGTAACATACTCATGACAAAGGGAACAACATATGTTGTTATGCGGTTTGACCAATAAAGATCTTCGTAGAATATGTTGGATCCAATATGAGCATACATGATCCGCTATTGGTTATTGACCGGAGACGTGTCTCGGTCATGTCTACATAGTTCTCGAACCCGCAGGGTCCGCACGCTTGACGTTAGGTGACGATCGGTATTATGAGTTTATGTGATTTGATGTACCGAAGGTAGTACAGAGTCCCGGATGTGATCACGGACATGATGAGGAGTCTCGAAATGGCTGAGACATAAATATTAATATATTGGACGACTATATTCGGATACCGGAAGTGTTCTGGGTGATTTCAGAGAAAACCGGAGTGCCGGAGGGTTACCGGAACCCCCCGGGAGAAGTTATGGGCCACATGGGCCTTAGTGGAGAGAGAGAGGGCTAGCCAGGGCAGGCTGCGCGCCCCCTCCCCCTTTGGTCCGAATTGGACTAGGGAAGGGGGGGGGGGGCGCCCCCCTTTCCTTCTCCCTCTCCTCCTTCCTTTGCCCCTCCTAGTAGGAGTAGGAAAGGGGAGTCCTACTCCTACTAGGAGGAGGACTCCTCCTCCTGGCGTGCCCTGCAAGGGCCGGCCGGCCTCCCCCTTGTCCTTTATATATGGGGGCAGGGGGGCACCCTACAACACACAAGCTGATTGTTCCAAGCTGTGTGCGGTGCCCCCCTCCACCATAATCCACCTCGATCATATCGTAGCGGTGCTTAGGCGAAGCCCTGCGTCGGTAGCAACATCATCACCGTCATCAAGCCGTCGTGCTGACGGAACTCTCCTATGAAGCTCTGCTAGATCGGAGTTCGTGGGACATCATCGAGCTGAACATGTGCTGAACTCGGAGGTGCCGTACGTCCGGTACTTGGATCGATTGGATCGTGAAGACGTACGACTACATAAACCGCGTTCTCATAACGCTACACTTATGGTCTACGAGGGTACGTGGACGATACTGTAACATCCCAAATTTTCAATTTGGAATGTTATACACTAGATCATCTTTGCATATCATATTTATTTGCATTTTGGGTTGATCCTAGAAATTCTACGCAACTCAAGGACCCTCGGAGAGAGTTGGGGATTTCGTTATTTTCATATTTGAGTTTTCTCAAATTTTGAAAATAGGATCATTTGATTTTATTTATTTTATCTTCAATTATTTCTATTATAAAAATATGAGAGAGAGAATAAAATGACTTTCCCAAAATAAAGAAATATTCAGGATTTAATAAAAAAATCAAATAAGATTTTCTTTTGGTTTTATTTGCTATTTTATTTGAATTTAGGAAAAATGCGCGTTTTTCAAAATTGCATTTAGGCCCCAAATAAATGTTCATCCTGTGCTGCTTGATTTTAGAAGCCGGGGAAAATTTATTTCAGGATTTTTGCAGTCTGTTTAGTATTTATTTTATTTTTTTCTTAGTGTAATTATTAAAAAAAAGAGTCCGAACCGACCTACGGGCCGTATCCGGCCAGGACTCCGCCTGGCCGAGGCCTTTATATAGCACACACCCGGGCCGCCTCAGCCCAGCCGCCGCCGCCCGAACCCTAGGCGCCGCCCGCCCTAGCCGCCGCCGGTGCCTCAGCCCAACCGCCGCCGCCCAAACCCTAGCCGCCGCCCGCC
>NC_041382.1:774069051-774077583 GCF_002162155.2 Triticum dicoccoides
CGCCTGCCGCCGCCGCCGCCGGAGCCTGCCGCCGACGAGGTCGAACCGCCGCCGCCCGCCGTTTTTTTAGAAAACCGTTGGTTTTCACCGGTGTATTTTTGGTTTTTTTAGATTCGTTTTTTAGATAGATCGGTTTTATTTTTTCTCGGTTTAGTTAATTAGCGAGCATTCGCTCGTTCGTTCGTTTTAACGAACGCGTTCATCGTTTAGATTCAGATAACGAACGTTCGTTTGTTAATCTGTTCGTCGTTTTTCTTTTTCTCGGATTTATTCCGTGATTTTTCTGATCGTGATTTCTGATTTGATGTTCGTTCTAGTATAACTTTTCGCTCGTTTATCGGAATCAGGCGATTCAAGCGCCTCGAGTTTCGTCTCGAAACCCTCTTTCCATTTAACCAACTGAAACCAGTTTTTGCCTCTATAAAATTTGACCTAGATCCAGATTAGTAAACGAAGCTTGTTTCTTTTGCCGTTTGTCTTTCGTTGCTTCGTTCGATTTGATTCTTTTTGCCAACCGGAGTTCTTAAGTTGAACTTTCTGGTTAGATATCTTATTTGAGTTTACTTGTGCATTAGTTGAGTACTTATTGTATGCTTGTTGTTTGCGATAGAGTACCCGGAGTGCGCCACTTGCTACTTCGAATCGCTAGGTTTTGCGGATCATCAGCAAGGCAAGTAACACTTTGATCATACTTCCTATTACCCAGTTTTTATTGCATTAGATCGATCCTCACATATTACATGATTAGGATCTAATTAAATTGTGGGTTTGGGAAGTAGATGAGGTAGTACCTATTACCTATTATTATCAAACCTTTGGGAGTTACTTCTACGTTTGCTTATTATGCCATGCTATGCTAGTAGACGTGGATTGGGTGAGTGTATCCATGACAGATGTGAGATTGTTAAATTAATGGTTTATCTAAGGTGGCAACTTAAATACACATCTGGGTGGATTGAGGCACCTGGGTATTCTAGCGATTGCCTGTTTTTCTTTTGGACCGCCACCCAGGCTCAAAGGGATCATGAGATTATTCATACTAGAAACTTTCGTGTGCAGCCACAAGCTACTATGGGTTCTAGCATAGTTGACTAAGTTGTGCAAACTCTTACAGTGGTAGACTAGCAGATGTAGGGGAAAAGTAGGTGTAACGGCCTACCCGTTCGTAAGGTGTGAGCGCTTCTGAAAGACTATGTCTCGGTCATCCGTTTCTCAAACACCATGTAGTGCGAGAATCCCAACGGAGGAGATCGAGTCTTGTGGGGAAAAGTGCGCAAACCTCTGCAGAGTGTATAAACTAATCATGGTTAGCCGTGTCCCCGGTTATGGACATCTTGAGTATCTAGTACTTGGATTATCATGTGAATCTCATCATTCTACTCTAATTAATTTTGTTGGGTTTTAATGATGATGCTTAATTGGGATTGAGAGCGTGTCTACACTCTCAATGTTTAACAACCACCATGATAGTTAATTAAAATTTATTCCTTTGTAGTAGGGAAAAATTGGCTTTACGCAAAACTGTAACCATAGAGCTTTCCACCAGCCAAATATGCATGTAGTATAGCCTTATTCTTTCTTTGCTCTCTATGTGTTACATTGCCAGCATATTCCATGTGCTGACCCGTTTCGGGCTGCAACGTTCATGTTGCAGAATTTTCAGACGGCGAGTAAGGTGCCTTTAGGTCATGGTTCTATACTCAGTGATGTCGTTGGAGTTGATGGACTCACTTATCTTCCAAGCTTTCCGCTGTTATCGTTATTAGGTGGCCTTAAGCCATATTTATTGTAATAAGTTCTCTTTTGGGACACTCAATGTAATAAGTGTATGATTGCTACTCTGTTGTAAATCCTTCAAGTACTGTGTGGTGTCAGCATTACTGATCCAGGGATGACACTGGAGCATAGAGATTGGACCATTTGAGGTCTGGTCGCTATAGATACTCTCCTCTCTCGTTGCTATGCATCAGTAGGAAAATTTTGAAATTACTACGTTCTCCAACAGTAGTATCCGAGCCAGGTTTATGCGTAGATTTTATATGCACGAGTAGAACACAAGTGAGTTGTGGGCGATACAAGTCATACTGCTTACCAGCATGTCATACTTTAGTTCGGCGGTATTGTTAGATGAAGCGGCTCGGACCGACATTACGCGTACGCTTACGCGAGACTAGTTCTACCAACATGCTTTGCACATAGGTGGCTGGCGGGTATCAGTTTCTCCAACTTTAGTTGAACCGAGTGTTGGGTAACGTAGTAATTTCAAAAAAATTCCTACGCACATGCAAGATCATGGTGATGCATAGCAACAAGAGGGGAGAGTGTTGTCCACGTACCCTCGTAGACCGAAAACGGAAGCGTTAACACAACGCGGTTGATGTAGTCGTACGTCTTCACGATCCGACCGATCCAAGTACCGAACGCACGGCACCTCCGAGTTCAGCACACGTTCAGCTCGATGACGTCCCGCGAACTCCGATCCAGCGGAGCTTCATGGGAGAGTTTCGTCAGCACGACGGCGTGATGACGGTGATGATGTTGCTACCGACACAGGGCTTCGCCTAAGCACCGCTACGATATGACCAAGGTGGAATATGGTGGAGGGGGGCACCACACACGGCTGGGAGAGATCAACAGATCAACTTGTTGTGTCTATGGGGTGCCCCCCTGCCCCCGTATATAAAGGAGCAAGGGAGGGAGGCGGCCGGCCTAGGAGGAGGGCGCGCCAAGGGGGAGTCCTACTCCCACCGGGAGTAGGGCTCCTCCTTCCCTTGTTGGAGTAGGAGAGAAGGAAAGAGGGGGAGAGGAACAAGGAAAAGTGGGCTGCACCCCTTGTCCAATTCGGACCAGAGGGGGGGCACGCGCCTCCTTCCTTTTGGCCTCTCTCCTCTTTTCCCGTATGGCCCAATAAGGCCCATATACTCCCCGGCGAATTCCCGTAACTCTCCGGTACTCCGAAAAATACCCGAATCACTCGGAACCTTTCCGATGTCCGAATATAGTCATCCAATATATCGATCTTTATGTTTCGACCATTTTGAGACTCCTCGTCATGTCCCCGATCTCATCCGGGACTCCGAACTCCATCGCTACATCAGAACTCATAAACTCATGATATAACTGTCATTGAAACCTTAAGCGTGCGGACCCTACGGGTTCGAGAACAATATAGACATGACCGAGACACGTCTCCGGTCAATAACGAATAGCGGAACCTGGATGCCCATATTGGCTCCCACATATTCTACGAAGATCTTTATCGGTCAGACCGCATAACAACCTACGTTGTTCCCTTTGTCATCGGTATGTTACTTGCCCGAGATTCGATCGTCGGTATCTTAGTACCTAGTTCAATCTCGTTACCGGCAAGTCTCTTTACTCGTTCCGTAATACATCATCCTACAACTAACTCATTAGTTGGAATGCTTGCAAGGCTTAAGTGATGTGCATTACCGAGAGGGCCCAGATATACCTCTCCGACAATCGGAGTGACAGATCCTAATCTCGAAATACGCCAACCCAACAAGTACCTTCGGAGACACCTGTAGAGCACCTTTATAATCACCCAGTTACGTTGTGACATTTGGTAGCACACAAAGTGTTCCTCCGGTAAACGGGAGTTGCATAATCTCATAGTCATAGGAACATGTGTAAGTCATGAAGAAAGCAATAGCAACAAACTAAACGATCAAGTGCTATGCTAACGGAATGGGTCAAGCCAATCACATCATTCTCCTAATGATGTGATCCCGTTAATCAAATGACAACTCATGTCTATGGTCAGGAAACATAACCATCTTTGATCAACGAGCTAGTCAAGTAGAGGCATACTAGTGACACTCTATTTGTCTATGTATTCACACATGTATTATGTTTCCGGTTAATACAATTCTAGCATGAATAATAAACATTTATCATGATATAAGGAAATAAATAATAACTTTATTATTGCCTCTAGGGCATATTTCCTTCAGTCTCCCACTTGCACTCGAGTCAATAATCTAGTTCACATCGCCATGTGATTTAATACCAATAGTTCACATCACCATGTGATTAACACCCATAGTTCACATCGACATGTGACCAACACCCAAAGGGTTTACTAGAGTCAATAATCTAGTTCACATCGCTATGTGATTAACACCCAAAGAGTACTAAGGTGTGATCATGTTTTGCTTGTGAGAGAAGTTTAGTCAACGGGTCTGCCACATTTAGATCCATACATATTTTGCAAATTTCTATGTCAACAATGCTCTGCACGGAGCTACTCTAGCTAATTGCTCCCACTTTCAATATGTATCCAGATTGAGACTTAGAGTCATCTGGATCAGTGTCAAAACTTGCATCGACGTAACCCTTTACGACGAACCTTTTGTCACCTCCGTAATCGAGAAACATATCCTTATTCCACTAAGGATAATTTTGACCAATGTCCAGTGATCTACTCCTAGATCACTATTGTACTCCCTTGCCAAACTCAGGGCAGGGTATACAATAGGTCTGGTACACAGCATGTCATACTTTATAGAACCTATGGCTGAGGCATAGGGAATGACTTTCATTCTCTCTCTATCTTCTGCCGTGGTCGGGTTTTGAGTCTTACTCAACTTCACACCTTTGTAACACAGGCAAGAACTCCTTTGACTGTTCCATTTTGAAATACTTCAAAATCTTGTCAAGGTATGTACTCATTGAAAAACTTATCAAGCATCTTGATCTATCTCTATAGATCTTGATGCTCAATATGTAAGCAGCTTCACCGAGGTCTTTCTTTGAAAAACTCCTTTCAAACATTCCTTTATGCTTTGCAGAATAAATCAACATTATCCCCGATCAACAATATGTCATACACATATACTTATTAGAAATGCTGTAGTGCTCCCACTCACTTTCTTGTAAATACAGCTTCACCGCAAGTCTGTATAAAACTATATGCTTTGATCAACTTATCAAAGCGTATATTCCAACTCTGAGATGCTTGCACCAGTCCATAGATGGATCGCTGGAGCTTGCATATTTTGTTAGTACCTTTAGGATTGACAAAACCTTCTGGTTGCATCATATACAACTCTTCTTTAATAAATCCATTAAGGAATGCAGTTTTGTTTATCTATTTGCCAGATTTCATAAAATGTGGCAATTGCTAACATGATTCGGACAGACTTAAGCATAGATACGAGTGAGAAACTCTCATTGTAGTCAACACCTTGAATTTGTCGAAAACCTTTTTGCGACAATTCTAGCTTTGTAGATAGTGACACTACTATCAGCGTCCGTCTTCCTCTTGAAGATCCATTTAATATCAATGGCTCACCGATCAATGGGCAAGTCAATCAAAGTCCATACTTTGTTCTCATACACGGATCTCATCTCAGATTTCATGGCCTCAAGCCATTTCGCGGAATCTGGGCTCATCATTGCTTCCTCATAGTTCGTAGGCTCGTCATGGTCAAGTAACATGACCTCTAGAACAGGATTACCATACCACTCTGGTGTGGATATCACTCTGGTTTACCTACGAGGTTCGGTAGTAACTTGATCTGAAGTTACATGATCATCATCATTAGCTTCCTCACTAATTGGTGTAGTAGTCACAGGAACAGATTTCTGTGATGAAATACTTTCCAATAAGAGAGCAGGTATAGTTACCTCATCAAGTTCTACTTTCCTCCCACTCACTTCTTTCGAGATAAACTCCTTCTCTAGAAAGGATCCATTCTCAACAACGAATATCTTGCCCTCGGATCTGTGATAGAAAGTGTACCCAACATTTTCTTTTGGGTATCCTATGAAGACGCACTTCTCCGATTTGGGTTTGAGCTTATCAGGTTGAAACTTTTTCACATAAGCATTGTAACCTCAAACTTTAAGAAACGATAGCTTAGGTTTCTTGCCAAACCATAGTTCATACAGTGTTGTCTCGACGGATTTAGATGGTGCCCTATTTAATGTGAATGTAGTTGTCTCTAATGCATAACCCCAAAACGATAGTGGTAAATCGGTAAGAGACATCATAGATCGCACCATATCAAATAAAGTACGGTTATGACATTCGGACACACCATTACACTGTGGTGTTCCAGGTGGCGTGAGTAGTGAAACTATTTCACATTGTTTTAACTAAAGCCCAAACTCGTAACTCAAATATTTTACTTCTGCGATCATATCGTAGAAACTTTTATTTTTGTTACGATGATTCTCCACTTCACTCTGAAATTCTTTGAACTTTTCAAATGTTTCAGACTTGTGTTTCATCAAGTAGATATACCCATATCTGCTCAAATCATCTGTGAAGGTCAGAAAATAACAATACCCGCCGCGAGCCTCAACACTCATTGGACTGCATACATCAGTATGTATTATTTCCAATCAAGTTTGTTGCTCGCTCCATTGTTCCGGAGAACGGAGTCTTAGTCATCTTTCCCATGAGGCATGGTTCGCAAGAATCAACTGATTCATAATCAAGTGATTCCAAAAGCCCATCAACATGGATTTTCTTCATGCGCTTTACACCAATATGACCTAAACGGCAGTGCCACAAATAAGTTGCACTATCATTATTAACTTTGCATCTTTTGGCTTCAATATTATGAAAATGTGTATCACCACGATCGAGATCCAACAAACCATTTTCATTGGGTGTATGACCATAGAAGGTTTTATTCATGTAAACAGAACAGCAATTATTCTCTAATTTACATGAATAACCGTATTGCAATAAACATGATCCAATCATATTTATGCTCAACGCAAACACCAAATAACATTTATTTAGGTTCAACACTAATCCCGAAAGTATAGGGAGTGTGCGATGATGATCATATCAATCTTGGAACCACTTCCAACACACATCGTCACTTCGCCCTTAACTAGTCTCTGTTTATTTTTGCAACTCCCAATTCGAGTTACTACTCTTAGCAACTGAACCAGTATCAAATACCGAGGGGTTGCTATAAACACTAGTAAAGTACACATCAATAACATGTATATAAAATATAGCTTTGTTCACTTTGCCATCATTCTTATCCACCAAATACTTGTGGTAGTTCCGCTTCTAGTGACCAGTTCCTTTGCAGTAGAAGCACTTAGTCTCAAGCTTAGGTCCAGACTTGGGTTTCTTCACTTGAGCAGCAACTTGTTTGCTGTTCTTCTAGAAGTTCCCCTTCTTCACTTTGCCCTTTCCCTTGAAACTAGTGGTCTTATCAACCATCAACACTTGATGTTTTTCTTGATTTCTACCTTCGCCGATTTTTGCATCACGAAGAGCTTGGGAATCTTTTCCGTTATCCCTTGCATATTATAGTTCATCACGAAGTTCTACTAACTTGGTGATGGTGACTAGAGAATTCTGTCAATCACTATTTTATCTGGAAGATTAACTCCCACTTGATTCAAGCGATTGTAGTACCCAGACAATCTGAGCACATGCTCACTGCTTGAGCTATTCTCCTCCATCTTTTAGCTATAGAACTTGTTGGAGACTTCATATCTCTCAACTCGGGTTTTTACTTGAAATATTAACTTCAACTCCTGGAACATCTCATATGGTCCATGACGTTCAAAACGTCTTTGAAGTCCCGATTCTAAGCTGTTAAGCATGGTGCACTAAACTATCAAGTAGTCATCATATTGAGCTAGCTAAACGTTCATAACGTCTGTATCTGCTCCTGCAATAGGTCTGTCACCTAGCGGTGCATCAAGGACATAATTCTTCTGTGCAGCAATGAGGATAAACCTCAAATCACGGATCCAATCCGCATCATTGCTACTAACATCTTTCAACTTAGTTTTCTCTAGGAATGTAACATCCCAAATTTTCAATTTGTAATGTTATACATAAGATCATCATGCATGTCATATTTTTCTTGCATTTTGTTGATCCTAGAAATTTCACGCAGCTCAAGGACCCTCGGAGAGAGTTGGAGATTTCGTTATTTTCATATTTGAGTTTTCTCAAATTTTGAAAAGAGGATTATTTGATTTATTGATTTTATCTTCAATTATTTTTCCGGTGTCAACAATAATGAGAGAGGGAATAATATGACTTTCCCAAACTTAGGAAAAATGAAGATTTAACAAATAAATCCATTTTGGTTTTTTGCCGGAGTTTTATTTGCGTTTTATTTGCCTTAGGGAAAAATGCGTGTTTTCAAAAATTGCATTTTAGGCCCCGAGTAAAGTTCATTTTGTTCGGCTCATTTTTAGGAGTCGGGGAAAATTTACTTTAGATTTTTCGGAGTTCGTTTAGATCTCTTTTTGTTTTTTTTTCTGCACGCGAAAACTATTTAAAAAAAAAGAAAAAAAACTGGACCAAGGCCGGCCAGGCCAAGGCCCAGCCGGGCCGAAGGCCACCGCGCCCCAGGCCACCACGCGCCTAGCGCCAGGCGCCAGGGAGCCGCCGCCGCTTCTTTTGCCTTGTCCTAGTAGGACTCTTTTCCTACTTCGTTTATTCCGTATCTATTCCTAGATCTATTTCTCTTGTTTCCTAATCCTAATCTATTCCTTGCCCCCTTCCCCAAGCAAAACCCCCCC
>NC_041382.1:774078126-774086446 GCF_002162155.2 Triticum dicoccoides
CAAACCAAACCTCTCCTCTCCTCACCACCACCAGCGCCGCCGCCCCTCACCAGCGCCGCCGCCCCTCACCACCGCGCCACCCAACGCCGCCGCCGCCGCCACCCAACGTCGCCGCCGCCGGAGCCCCTTGTTCTTCGAGGTACTAGCCGCGCCGCGTCACCTTTCTTTTCCTCGGTTCGGTTTTTCGTAATCGTTCCGGTTCTCTAGATCGGTTTTTCGTTTCGGTTTTCTTCTCCGAAACCCTAGATCGGATTCGTTTTCTTCTCCGATTTAGTTGTCTTTGGACCGTTCGCCAGACCGTTCGTCTTAACGAACGTGATCACTGGATCGCCTCGGTTAATGAACGTCCGTTCGTTCAACCGTTCATCGTTTTCTTTCTCATCGGACTTATTCCGCTATTTTTTTTCTGATAGCGATTTCAGATCCGATCTTCTTTCTAGTCTATCTTTCCACTCGTTTATCGGAATCAGGTGATTCAAACGCCTGGAGTTTCGTCTCGAAACCGCTGTTCCGACTAATCAACTTAAACAAAGTTTTGTTACTGTAAAAATTTGACCTAGTTTCAACTTGCTAGAACCGAGTTGTTATCTTTCGTCGTTTGACTTTTGTTGCTAATTTTGATTCGATTCTTTTTGCAACCAGGGTTCTTAAGTTGAACTTTCTGGTTAGATCTTCTATTCGAGATTTACCTGTGCATTAGATGAGTACTTATTGTGTGCTTGTTGTTTGTCTGCGATAGATCACCCGGAGTGCGCCGCTTGTTACTTCGAGTCTCTAGGTTTCGCGGATCGTCAGCAAGGCAAGTAACACTTTGATCATACCTTTTCTACCACCCATGTTTTATTGCATTAGATCAATCCTCTCACATTGCATGATTAGGATCTAATTAAATTGTGGGATGAGAAGTAGATTGAGGTAGTACCTATTACCTGTTTTATTATCAAACCCTTGGGAGTTACTTCTACGTTTGCTTATTATGCCATGCTATGCTAGTAGACGTGGATTGGGTGAGTGAAATCCATGACAGATGTGAGTTGATAATTTTAATGGTTTATCTAAGGTGGCAACTTAAACACACATCTGGGTGGATTGAGGCACCTGATATCTATCAGGACTTGCCTATTTTTTTTCGGACCGCCACCCAGGCTCAAAGGGATCATAAGATCTTTGATGCTAAATACTTCCGTGTGCAGCCACAAGCCATTATGGGCTCTGGCATAGTTGATTAAGTCGTGCGAACTCTTATAGGGGTAGACTAGCAGATGTAGGGGTATAGGTGGTACGGTCTACTCCATCGTAAGGTGCTAGCGCTTCTGAAAGACTGTGTCTCGGTCATCCGTTTTCTCAAACACCATGTAGTGCGAGAAACCAAACGAAGGCGATCGAGTCTTGTGGGGAAAAGTGCGCAAACCTCTGCAGAGTGTATAAACTAATCATGATTAGCCGTGTCCGCGGTTATGGACAACTTGAGTATCTAGTACTTGAATATCTTTGTGAATCTCAACATGCTACTTCTAATTAATATTGTTGGGTTTCTAAATGAGTATATTTTAATTGGGATTGAGGATGCTGTCAACCATTCTCAATGTTTAACAACCACCATGATAGTTAAACAAATTTATTCCTTTGCAGTAGGGAAAAACTGGCTTTATGCAAAACTGTAACCATAGAGCTTTCCACCAGCCAGATATGCATGTAGTATAGCCTACTCTTTCATTATTCTCTATGTGTTACATTGCCAGCATATTCCATGTGCTGACCCGTTTTTGGGCTGCAACTTTTCATGTTGCAGACTTTTCAGACGACGATTAAGGTGCTGTTTTAGGTCGTGGTTCTATACTCAGTGATGCCGTTGGAGTTGATGGACTCACTTACCTTCCAAGTATTCCGCTGTTATCGTTATTAGATGGCCTTAAGCCATGATTATTGTAATAAGTTCTTTTTGAGCCATCGATGTAATAAGAGTGTGATTGCAACTCTGCTATAAATCCTCGATGTACTGTGTGGTGTCAGCATTACTGATCCAGGGATGACATCGTAGCACAGTAGATGTGATCCATTCGGGTCAGGTCGCTACAAAGATGGTATCAGAGCACACGCTGACTGTAGGACACGACCACTAAGTTAAAGCCATAGATCACCACTCTCTTCCCATTTTCTAACTCATCTTTTCTACTCTTTTAGGATGACGGACGCCAAGATTAAGTACGCTCAACCAGATGAAGGCACACCTTTTGGATTTCACTTAAAGGAAGTCACCAAGTACCTGAACATTGGACTACCAAGCTTCATCGGGACTTTCAACGCCACTCTGCCTGAAGAGGAGCGCTGGAAGATTCAAGCCCATGTTCTGGGAAGGACATTCGCCCCAATCACCAAGCCTATAGATATTGTTTTCAGTGCACCAACCTGGAGTCTGGGAAAGAGCATGGCAGCCCATATCACCATGGGACGCATTGGAGAAGTTTATCAAGAAGATCTCAAGGACACTATCTACCAGATTTGAGGACGCCGGAATGAACAATGGGAGATAGTCAGCACCAAGAAGGATAGATCCATTGCAGCTTTCATCCAGGAGTTAAACCAGCACATTCGACGCCAGGAGAACCAGATGTGCAATGAAATGATGGAGTTGAAGAATGCAAAGGGAAGGATCATCGAACTTGAAGGAGAGATGAAGACTCTACGCAAGGACTACATGGACGAGATCGTAGCTGTCGTAAGGCACAATAACGATCTTAAGTATGAGATTGAAGAACTCAAGAAGAAATTGGAGCTCAAGAATGAAGACAAGTACGTCGACTGTCCGAGCAACTACATCATCATCGACGACACCGATTCAGATCCAAGCGAGCCCGACTTTGAAGACGAAGCTAGAGCAGACATCATGGAATCCTCCACTGGTTCAAATTAATAGATGACCCCCACATATTAATAGTATTCCCTCCATGTAAACATCATAGTACACGCACTTTTGCGATAGTTAGATCGTTGTAAGCCCTTTTGTTTGAATTGAATGAAGTGATTTTGTGTGCATTTGCCTCATGAGCATTCGGGTAGTGTTTTCTCTCTAGACCCCACTCTATTCTTAATTTCTCGTCTTTTCTAAAACCCTTCAGATGCCTCCGAGACGCGACCCCGAGTTTGTTTTTCTGCCAGAGATCACCCAGTTGATTCAGCAGCAGAATACTTTGATTCAGACATTGGTACAGAACCAAGCCAACAACAACAACAACCCACCACCACCACCACCACCTGGGGATCACTTGACCTGTTTCCTTAGGCTGCATCCACTGGTGTATTCTAGTAGCACCGAGCCGATTGTAGCAGATGATTGGCTCCGCAAGATAGGAAGGGAGTTGACCACTGCAGGATGCACAGATGGTGAGAAGGTGAAGTTTGCTGCACATCAGCTTGACGGACCTGCAGCAGCATGGTGGGAGAATTTCACAGCCACTTACCCTGTAGACACTGTCACATGGGATCAGTTTCAGCAAGCTTTCCGCACTGCCCATGTTTTAGCAGGAGCTATGGCCATGAAGAAGCGTGAGTTCCGCAACTTACACCAAGGAGGAAGGACTGTTGGCCAGTATGTGGATGATTTTAGTAAGTTAGCACGTTATGCCTCAGATGACGTTGCTACAGACGCAGCTAAGCAGGAGAAGTTTCTGGAAGGACTGAATGATGAGTTAAGCCTGCAGTTGATGGTAGCAAGATTCAATAACTACCAGGAGCTGGTAGACCGCACCCTCATGATTGAAGGAAAGCAGTTGCAAATTGAAAATCGCAAGAGGAAGTATGGGCAGGGAAAGTATAACTCTGGAGCCCAGCAGAAGCCCCGTTATACCCCTAAACAGGGAGTGCAGTTTCAGCATACCCATGGGGGGAGTAGTTCGCACAACCATAATGGCCACAAGAATGGTAATGGGAATGGAGGAAGTAGTGGACAGAACCGCAGCACACCAACAACCCCATCCAAGAAGGATTTGAGCCACGTCACTTGTTTCAAGTGTTCCAAGACCGGACATTATGCAAATGAATGTCCCGAAGGCCAGAATGGAAATGGCAATGGAAGCTCTGGGAAGAAGCCGAACCCTTTCAACAGGGGACAGGTGAACCACATTGATGTGGAGGAGGTAGAAGATCAGCCCGATGCAGTAATCGGTAAGTTTTTGGTTAAGTCATTTACTGCACTAGTTCTTTTCGATACTGGTGCATCACATTCATACATATCAAGGGGATTTGTGGATAAGTACAAATTACCAACCCAATCCCTTAGGTCACCCATGCTAGTAACCTCACCAGGAGCAGAATACATAGCTAGTATATGGTGTGATCGACTGCCATTACGAATTGGTAACTATGTTTTTCCCTCAGACCTAATAGTTCTGGAAACTCAAGGATTGGATGTGATATTAGGCATGGATTGGTTATCAAAGTATGAAGGGAACATTGAGTGTGCTAATAAGTCAATTTTGCTTACCACACCAGAAGGAAGAAGGATCAAGTATGTTTCACGACATGGATCAAATAAGAATCAAGTAAATTCTTTATTGGGAGTGGTGCAAGAAGAGGTACCAGTAGTAAGGGATTTCCCTGATGTATTTCCGGAAGAGTTGCCAGGAATGCCACCGGATAGATACATTGAGTTTTTGATTGAGTTATTGCCAGGTACAGGCCCAATATCGAAACGACCATACCGAATGCCAGCAAAGGATTTGGTGGAAATTAAGAATCAGATTAAGGAGCTGTTGGATAAAGGTTATATACGCCCAAGTTCTTCGCCTTGGGGATCACCCGTACTGTTAGTGGAGAAAAAGGATGGATCGTTAAGGATGGTTGTTGATTATCGTGGATTGAATGCAGTAACAATCAAGAACAAGTACCCACTACCAATGATAAATGATCTGTTTGACCGTTTGCAAGGAGCTAAAGTGTTTTCCAAGATCGATTTGCGATCAGGGTACCATCAGTTGAAGATTCGAGAGCAGGACATACCTAAGACAACGTTCACCACAAGATATGGATTTTATGAGTACACCATTATGTCATTTGGACTGACTAACGCACCGGCCTATTTCATGAACCTGATGAACAAAGTGTTTATGGAGTTTTTGGATAAGTTCGTCGTGGTGTTCATTGATGATATTTTGGTTTTCTCGAAAAATGAAGAAGAGCATAAGGAACATTTGCGATTGGTTTTGGAGAAACTAAGGGAACATCAGTTATATGCCAAGTTCAGCAAATGTGAGTTTTGGCTAAAGGAAGTTGGATTTCTTGGACATGTTATATCCGGAGAAGGTATAGCAGTTGACCCCACAAAGGTTGAGACCGTAACCAATTGGGAGGCACCAACGACAGTTGGAGAGATCCGGAGTTTTCTTGGACTCACAGGATACTACCGGAGATTCATTGAGAATTTCTCAAGGATTGCAAAGCCTATGACGGAGTTGTTGAAAAAGGATACCAAGTTCATATGGACTGAGGACTGTGAGGCAAGTTTTCAGAAGTTGAAGAAAAGATTGGTTACCTCACCAGTGCTAATTTTGCCAGATCAGACCAAGGATTATGAGGTGTATTGCGACGCTTCACGTCGAGGACTTGGAGCAGTGCTTATGCAAGAAGGAAGAGTTGTTTCGTATGCTTCACAACAACTGAAACCTCATGAATTAAATTTTGCCACACATGATTTGGAGTTAGCAGCCATAGTGCATGCATTGAAGACATGGAGACATTTCCTCATTGGAAATCATTGTGAGGTATACACGGATCACAAGAGTTTGAAGTACATTTTCACGCAGAAGGAGTTAAACCTTAGACAGAGGAGATGGTTGGAGCTTATCAAGGATTATGATATGAGATTGCATTATCATCCCGGAAAGGCTAATGTAGTAGCTGACGCATTGAGCCGCAAGAGTCATGTCAATACGCTATTGACGGAAGAAATACCAAAGGAGTTAGCAGAAGACCTTCGTGAGCTATGTTTGGAAATAGTTCCGAGAGGCTATGTAGCAGCATTGGAGATTCAGTCAACATTGATGGATAAAATCAGAGAGGCTCAAAAATCCGACAAGGAAATTGCTGCTATAAAAGAGAGAATGAGCAAAGGAAAAGCAAAGGGATTTCGTGAGGATGAGCACAATACCGTATGGTTTGAGGACCGTGTTTACGTGCCAAATGACCCGGAGATCAGGAAGTTGATTCTGCAAGAGGCACATGATTCACCCTACTCGATTCACCCAGGAAATACCAAGATGTATTTGGATTTGAAAGAAACGTTCTAGTGGACCAGAATGAAGAAGGATATTGCAGAGTATGTAGCAATTTGTGATGTATGTCAGAGAGTGAAGGCAGAACATCAGAAGCCAGCAGGATTGTTGCAGCCATTGCCGATACCCGAATGGAAGTGGGATAAACTAGGCATGGATTTCATCATAGGTTTGCCAAGGACTCATTCAGGCTATGATTCGATTTGGGTTATAGTCGACCGCTTGACGAAGGTAGCGCATTTTATTCCAGTTAAGACTACCTATAGCAGCGCTAAGTTGGCAAAGATATACATGACCAGAATTGTGTGTTTGCACGGAGTTCCGAGGAGTATCGTATCAGATAGAGGAACACAATTTACCTCCAAGTTTTGGAATCAGTTGCATGAAACATTAGGAACCAGGCTAGAATTCAGTACAGCTTTTCACCCACAGACAGATGGACAGACTGAGAGAGTCAATCAGATTTTGGAGGATATGTTGAGAGCTTGTGCCCTAGATTATGGATCTAGTTGGGACGATAACTTGCCGTATGCGGAGTTTTCCTATAACAACAGTTAACAAACCAGTTTGAAGATGGCACCTTTCGAAGCTTTATATGGAAGGAGATGTAGGACACCGTTATCATGGAACGAAGTTGGAGACCGTCAGTTATTTGGACCAGATTTGATTAAGGGGTCTGAACAGAAAGTTAAGTTGATTTGCGATAGGCTCAAGGTAGCCCAGTCCAGACAGAAAAGCTATGCGGATTCAAAACGCAAGGCGATAGAATATGAAGTTGGAGACAGAGTTTATCTCAGAGTATCCCCACTTCGAGGAGTTAAGCGATTTGGAGTTAAAGGAAAGTTAGCACCATGTTTCGTTGGACCGTATAGGATTTTGCAACGCATGGGAGAAGTCGCTTATAAGCTGGAATTGCCAGAGGGACTGTCAGGAGTTCATGATGTATTCCATGTTTCCCAGCTGAAGAAATGTCACGCCGAGATGGCGGAAGTACCGCTAAGAGATACAGTGCCACTTGAAGCAATTCAGTTGAAGGATGATTTAACATATGAGGAGAAACTAGTCAGGATTCTCGAATATGCCAGCAGAGTTACTCGCAGCAAGGTTATCAAGTTTTGCAAGGTTCAGTGGAGCCACCACACCGAGGATGAAGCCACCTGGGAGAGAGAAGAAGATTTGCTCAAGGACCACCCTCACCTATTTTCTAGCCAACCCGAATCTCGAGGGGGAGATTCATCTTAAGGGGGGTAGGTTTGTAACATCCCAAATTTTCAATTTGGAATGTTATACATAAGATCATCATGCATGTCATATTTTTCTTGCATTTTGTTGATCCTAGAAATTTCACGCAGCTCAAGGACCCTCGGAGAGAGTTGGAGATTTCGTTATTTTCATATTTGAGTTTTCTCAAATTTTGAAAAGAGGATTATTTGATTTATTCATTTTATCTTCAATTATTTTTCCGGTGTCAACAATAATGAGAGAGGGAATAATATGACTTTCCCAAACTTAGGAAAAATGAAGATTTAACAAATAAATCCATTTTGGTTTTTTGCCGGAGTTTTATTTGCGTTTTATTTGCCTTAGGGAAAAATGCGTGTTTTCAAAAATTGCATTTTAGGCCCCGAGTAAAGTTCATTTTGTTCGGCTCATTTTTAGGAGTCGGGGAAAATTTACTTTAGATTTTTCGGAGTTCGTTTAGATCTCTTTTTGTTTTTTTTTCTGCGCGCGGAAACTATTAAAAAAAACTGGACCAAGGCCGGCCAGGCCAAGGCCCAGCCGGGCCGAAGGCCACCGCGCCCCAGGCCACCGCGCGCCTAGCGCCAGGCGCCAGGGAGCCGCCGCCGCTTCTTTTGCCTTGTCCTAGTAGGACTCTTTTCCTACTTCGTTTATTCCGTATCTATTCCTAGATCTATTTCTCTTGTTTCCTAATCCTAATCTATTTCTTGCCCCCTTCCCCAAGCAAAACCCCCCCTCCCCAATATAAATACCCAAGCACCCCCCCCCTCCAAACCATCAAACCAAACCTCTCCTCTCCTCACCACCACCAG